>NC_089805.1:9922034-10222034 GCF_029633855.1 Hoplias malabaricus | reverse complement strand
TTTAATATGAAATCAATGACATCAAGAAAGCATTACCAGTTGCTCCAGTGTGTGCATAGACTAATAAAGTGATGGTGTGTTAGTGTGTGCTGCGCAGGTGAGTGAATCAGGCCGTTTTTAAACACGGCTTCCACTCACTGTCCACTCTGTTAGACACTTCTACTACATTGGTCCATACTGTGGATGTAAAGTCAGAGACAGTAGCACATCTCTGACACTTCTGGGTTTAAAGACTCCAGCTGCACTGCTGTGTCAGATCCACATCAGTGTCACTACACAGAATGATCCACCACCCAAATCATACCTGCTCTGTGGGACCTGACCAGTGAAGACCAGGCTGTAAGGGGGCTAACAAAGTATGCAGAGCAACAGATATAATGCAATCTATAATTGCATAATTATAACGTATGCCTGTATGGTCAGTGGAACTAATAAAATGGACAAGGTGTGTAGATACGAGGTCAGTGTTGTGACTGATCGCTGTTTATTTGAATTAACATTGCACTTACCTGCAGGCGAGGATTTGAAGCCAGATAAGGAGTGATGCACTTGTCACTTCTGGGGTCGTCGCAGGGTTTTGTGTACACTATACCATACATTACCCAGCAGGTGTGAAGCACGTAGACGATGAAGACCCCCACTATGAGGGTCGTGAAAGAGGTCTTCTGAAACATGTTGCTTTTGGCTGGTTTCAGCTGTTTTTACCGCGATATGTAAATAACTCTGCCGCTATGTGAGTGTTTTAAGCAGCAGGGGAGCGACATGAGGCAACACTGGTCATTTTTGGCTCTTATTATAGAAATAAAATAGAGGAATATGAGCTGTTTTAACCGACATACCTGTAAAATCACCGGACTGTCATCTGGACACAGTCACAGTTACATTAACTTACACAGAACAGTTGCTAATTTGCTAATGTTTTCACTCCACCTCGCTCTCATTTCCCGCTGAATTATCTCCAGATGTAATAGGTAAGGCTTTAGAAATCACAACAAATCCAAAAATCTGCAGTTTATCGTCGGCTTTTGGTCAAAACAGAAGATTTCTGCAGTAACCGAAACAGTGACTGTTCCTTCCGTCAGTAAGAGAGAGTGAGAACATGGGTTGCCAGATTGTGTCTATTTGTGCTTGAAAGTCCCCTCCAGACCATAGCATATTTCTGCAGCTTGAAATCCCTTTCAAGTTGACGAAATTGGTTACTTAGGTTCACGAATTCACAAAATATAACTGTCAAATCCCGTGTTTTAGAGACTTTAGAGCCCCCGTTAAAGAATATAAATGAAATATTGAATGAAACTGTATTTAATTGAATTATTTATTCAATATGTTTGGGATGTGTTTTAAGCAGAAATGTACTGATGAATTGATTTGGACAACACGTAAAATATTCCAACCTTTGATTTAATCCAAGCCACGTGGTAATCTTACATAGTTATAGCGTATGTCAAATTTCTATTTTATTTAAAACGGCACTTTTCAGCTCTGTCCTGCACATTTATTGCTTTTACACTTCCCAGCACACAACTGATTTAATTAATCAGTTGAACAAATAATATTTTCAGATTTATGGTGGGTGTGTTAAGGCAGGGAAAACGCCGAAATATGCAGGGCACTACGTTAAAAAATGACAGTTTTTATTATCAGCAAAACAGCGTTATGATTTAACGTGGCGCTGGCAACACACTCCGCTCCTTGTACCGTGAACGCGGCTCTTCCCCCGGAAGCAGTCAACTGTGTTTCAGTAGCGTTTCAATATCCTTGTTGTTTGCGCTACAATTTTTTATCACTTCGGCGGAGGATTTTCTCTTAAAATCCACTGCCACAATGAAACTCGTCAGGTGAGTGGATTTTGGGAGAGTGTATGAAACAGACGCGGTGGTTAGAAGCGAAAAATTAAGCCTCAGTTTTGTGGATGGAGTTAGATTGGAAAGTGCAGGCTAAATGCTAACGGTTCTGGAGGCGGGAAGCTGGAAATGAGTGAAGGACACAATTATGCGGATTTGCTGAATAATTCCATAAATATTTCAGCTATTCGTAGTAATAAGCACTTAGGTTTGTGCAAACACTGAGCAGAGAGTTTTAAAACCCAGAACAACTGTGTTGAACTGTTAGAAAACGGTTCGCTGTTAAACGCGTCCCCGTCAAAGCATATACAGATAAAGAGTGCTTAACAATTACGGGTTAATTATATGAAGTTATTGCAAAAAAAAAAAGTGTATGGCTTTGCGTTGGGTTTAATTTAGCTAGCTAGGATAACTTTTAGAATAATTGAGGATAAGACATTGCACACTGACTAGTCTGTACATTTTTCATAATAAAAGTCTTAAATCTTTTTTTAAATATTAAAAAATCTTCACTTTAATATATGATAAAGACGTTAAGTAACTGCAGTGTCACTTTATATGCATTCAATTCCATACTTGCTAATTTTATAGGTTTAGAGCAGCAGTTTTGTTTGGTAGCTAACTACTTAATTTGCAGTGTATTGTAGTTACAACCTCACTCGGAGGTGTCACCTCATATTTAATTGTGAATTATTGAGCTTATTTTCACTTTTTCAGGTTTTTGATGAAACTGAGCCATGAAACGGTGACCATTGAGTTGAAGAATGGCACCCAGGTCCATGGCACTATCACAGGTGAGATTTTATTTCTTTGTCATTCTGTTGGCCATTTAAAATTCTCTTGAGATTGTTAAGACACTTCTAATGGGAACCCGATGTCTGAAAATTTTAATGCCTCTGTAAACTGTTATAAAATAACACCAAAAAAGTGTTTCAACACATTGTAAAACAATGCACGTTTAAATCAAGTTTTGTGGTAGTAAATAAAATTGTTTGCAACACTGTTTATCAGCACCACTTTAAAGAGACCAGAATTCACATTGCACCATTTGACATCAAACATTTGTATGACTTTGTCTCATCTCAGAAGGAAAAAAAATAGTTGGAATATCTAAGGTTCTAACCATTTGCAAATGCGTCCTTTTTGTTTTTTAATGCATTCTCAGTGAGTCTCTCGCTTTCTTCACATTAGATTTGTAACTTAACCCTTTACATGTTTAAATCAAGTATTGTAATCTGCACATATTAGATTTTCCTCCCAACACAATGCCAACAATGAGCTAATTAACAACCCCTTCGAAGGGTGAGAATGGAGTGAAGAGAAAACTACAACATGCAGGACAGTGGTCCACAAGAACCAGGAATATGAGTAAAGCTGCTATAACTGTGCAGTCTGAAAATGTTGAGCTTAAATCAAGAAATACAATGTATTTTCATTTATTCCTGAGTGTAAATTACTTTGTATAATACTGAGTGTGTTGCTGCAAACTTTTCCTGCCTTGAGAACAAACTGATCAGTCTGTGTTTCGTGTCAGGTGTGGACGTCAGTATGAACACGCACCTTAAAGCCGTGAAGATGACCCTGAAAAACAGAGAACCCACGCAGCTGGAGTCACTGAGTATCCGGGGCAACAACATCCGCTACTTCATCCTCCCCGATAGTCTTCCTCTCGATACTCTGCTGGTGGACATTGAGCCCAAAGTCAAGTCAAAGAAGAGGGAGGCTGGTAAGTGCTCTGCCTCTAGTGTTTTATCTAAGGGCGCTGAATGCAAACTGCAGCATCTGCAGCTTCTTGAAAAACAGCCCGGGGATGGTATGTTGCCAGAGAGATCGATGAGTGGTGGATGAGTGTAATCCAGCAGTTTCACCTTGATTAAGCCACTTTAAACAAAATGACCACTGAAGTGACCAATTCTAAGTTTTGTGTCTTGCCTAAGCACACAGCTAGGCCTCTGTTGGAATGGCGTATGTCTTTGCATAGTTGGATTTTAACAACTGGTCTGAGTATATAGAGTTTGTGTATTGAAATGGCAAGCATATCTAATAATATTGGACTGACAAATTATTGGTGATGATATGGAGCTGATACAATGCTCCTGTGTGTATCTCATACTCTAAGAATAGGCAGCGTTACTGTTTTAATCAAATATAACTTGTAATTCAGGTTGTGTAGTTACTACACTTTGTTTATATTAAAATATTATGTTGATTTCAACCTTTAGAACACAGGTTGTGTTGCAGGGGTTAGTTCAGCCCGAATTGACCATAGGCCACAGTGTCTTACACGGTATAATCTAATTCTGGTGTTTAGTTTTCCTCACTAGTAAAGGAGAGGAGTGATTTGGGCTGAGCTGAACTACAGCAATACAGAAAATATATATTCCAAGCAGTATCTAGAGCCTTGCTCTGGCACAGAAAAAGAGAATATCTTTTTTTTTATCATTATTTATTTTATTTTTTTTTGCCTGTAACCCTTCTGTAATATAAGTAAATGATTTTAGTGTTAGCAAATATTGGAATAATATAAAACATGTATATAACGATCTAAAGAGCTACACTGCACCACACTAATAGTGGATAGTAGCAGTACCATGTTGAAATACAAGCAGATTTTACTTCTTACCCTGTTAGGTTTTTGGTGCAAAACGTTTGAATGTATAGGGACTTCAATCAAGAATACCAGTATAAATTAATTGTGTTGCACTGCAATTTAATATGAATTAATTAGCTTTGTACGTACTGCATTAATGGATTTACACGACTGTTAACTTGCACTTTTTGATTAATTTTATTTTTCATTATTAATTTATAATAAACTTTTTTGTGTTAAAAGTAATGGCAACGCTAAATCAGTCCAGTTTAATTAACTTTTTTCTTTTTATCTCAGTGGCTGGTCGTGGCCGAGGACGTGGAAGGGGTCGCGGCAGAGGGCGAGGACGTGGACGAGGTGGTCCGAGGAGATGAACCTCTTAAATCCCCTCATTTTCTGTTGTTTGTACAGGATTTATTTTGTTCATTTGAGAATACTGATTCACTTACTTTTTTTTTTTTTCCCCTCCTCTCCTTTTTGTACATTAAACGCTACTCTTTTGAAGTGTTCTGTTGTCCCATGTTAATGATTATTTCATTTTGACAGAATTGGTTTTGTTAATAAACTAGGTTAGAAAATTTTGCCCTAATTGAATCACCAAGATTAAAATCTCTTTCAGTATGGAATTTTAATATTGTCTTTTAAATTCTAAAGTCTAAATAGTTTGAAATGCCTCCTTTTATGCAGCTATTGATCTTTTGAAGTGTAAACGGACGTGATGTTTGAAATTGCTCAGACGTCAGAAGAGTTCAACTCACTCATTGCTTGAAAACACAATTTGAAAATTTTCATAGAACAGCACTGCAAATTCAATTGGATTATTTGGAGCTGTTGAACACAAGCCCATGTTCACTATGCACAATGGCAAGTATGGGATAGAGGGGTATAAACCCATTGTGTAAGGCGTTCCCTAAGTGCAACACACCTATGCTGAGAATAACCACCACCAAAATAAGACTTGTTCTGTGGTGGTTATGACTTCACGAAGGGTGAAAAGGGGCTATCAAAGTATGCAGAACAGCAGCTTAACCCCAGTTAAATATAAATCTCTGTTGAGTGGAGCTGATAAAATGAGCAGTAAGACTCAAGTTATGGTTGGCTGGAGTATATCCAGTGTACATAAGATTGGGCATTATTTAAATTTGGGAGAATATTTGATATGTTAATTTTAATAAGGGATTTTTCATATAGGAAATCTTATATAACTTTATTTACAAGCATTTCTTTTGCATTCCATGTATATATTCAATTAAAGAATAGTCATGAATTTCGAGGACTTTTATTTTGACCACACCACCATAGGAAAGTAGCTATACCCAGGTAAACAGCGGAATGACCGCCATGGATGCAGTGCAGGGTTTTTCTGCCTCGTTAGCGGTGAATTTCCCACTTTAAAATGTAATAAAGCCGCTAAATGTGTACCAGGACACTGCGGTCTGCGCCTTTATCTCATTTCACATTACCAAAGTGATCATCGTTTTATTTAAATTTTTAAAAGTCCATGTTGCTAAAGGCCTGGATGAAAGAGTCTGCTCCGATATAACAGTAATAATGGCAAGCGGTGGATATTTCCTGTATTTTGCTTTTGGGAGCAATTTACTGAAGGAGAGGCTGCAGTTGAAAAATCCCTCAGCGGTTTTCCACTGTATCGGCCGCCTGAAGGTGAAGAGTTATTAGAGGTTTATTACTGAAACTGTGCCGCCAGATATAACGAATTAAATGTATTCTGTATTCACTGGAGTATCTCTGTGTGGTTATGGTACATTAACAAAACCAATGTTTTAATGCTTTATTCGACTAGATCTTTGTTTTAATTTTAATTTTTTGTAATATTTAATCTGCAGTGCACTTTGTACTGTATTTAAAATTTTCTACAAAAACGAATTATTATTATTTTATTGTTGCACGGTTATGATGGAACGTGGTCAATTCTTCCTGACTGGATATGGTAATGATATGTACATAATGGTAATATAATAATAACATTGGTACATGATATGGCTAATTCGGGGACTTTTATGTTATGTAAACGACGCAACATAAAAGTCCCTCAAAATAATAACGATGTCAAGTGAACTTGAAGTAAAGGCAAGAAGTGGTATTTAAGAGTGTAATTTAATAAGTGAAACCCCCTTTATTTATTTCCAACCCATATATATGCCCTAAATGGTTAGTGAAAAACCACTAGTATGACTTATTTTAAGATTTTAGTTTTGATAATGTTTACATTTATTTCTATAAGTTACTATACATTGACTTAAGTTAGAGCATATCAAAAGGGCATTATCACCATTAAAATATTTACTGATTTTCACCAGTGTCCATTTAAATAAGTCATTAAACCTCAGTTTTAACAAATCTTTTAATTGTTGACCACTGACCATTTGTCCTCCCAGGGTTATGGCCTGAAGTTTGGTCTGTGGGGAGATTATGTGGATTGCAGGTGGAATGGAGGAGTGGCCACGATTGAGGAATGTCCAGATGAAGACGTGTGGGGAGTCGTCTGGAAAATTGGACAAGAGAACCTCACCAGTTTAGATAAGTAGGTTTAAGAACAGGAGAACCTTTTACCATGGTTCATTCAAGGATTCAAAGACTTACAGGCCTTCGTGAGCAAAATTATTACAGGGTCCATGTCATGGAAAACTACCATTTGCCTTTTTAAATAAAAGTTTGATGTATCTGTTCAAAAGTACAGATGTTCTTCAAAGTTTATATAAGACAAACTAAACCCAGGGTAATCATATGGGTTTTGTGGCACATATGTATATACCCACAAAAATTGCCTAGCTACTTCATTACTGAAATTATATTAAGTGTTTCAGCTTAAATTACACAATAAAAGTATGCAAAGCTGGGGGAGGGGTGATGAGCTCTCGCCCCTCGTTGCCGTTGTATGCTTAGCTGAACATGTGTGTGCTTTTAGGTCCTTTACACCTTTTTTAGCTACTCAAAACATGGGAATTTCTTTTTTAATTCATCCGAGAACTTACATTTACGTTTCGGCATAGCTGCTCGAGATGAGGGTAGGTACATGATCTTTGCCTCTGACGTAAACAAGGACTACTGACGTGCACTGACCAATTAAATGTTTACAGAGAAGGTTATCGACCAATAACGGTAGCTCTACAGTCAGACCGTCCAATCCGAAGATTTTAGGCTACTTCACCACGCCCCATTCTCCCTCGAGCGAACCGATCGGAAGGGGGAGGGCGGGACTAGTTTGTGAACGAAACGCTTCTCGAAGTTCTATGTAAGCTCTAGAAAAACAAAATCCCCGACGTTTGTGAGATTCCGCCCGGACGTTTTTTTAAGTGTAAAAAAGAGGACATGTCCGGGTAAAAGAGGACGTCTGGTCACCCTAACAAAGTCATTCTAAAGTCAGATTATAAATAACAGCATGTTTAATTTTAAAATATAAAGAATATTTGAAAAATGGACATTTAAAATGAATTATAACTGGTTTTGGTTCTTTAGAGGCACAAAGCCTTTTAAGCAGAACTCAGGATACAAACACATCCTAGTAAAATATATGAAAATCTCCTAAATGATTTGCTTGTTTGCTTCCTTAAGAATATTATTTTCATCCACAGACAGGAGGAGGTGGACAAAGGTGTTTACAGTCCACTGGAAGTGAAAGTGGAGACAGAAACTGGACCAATTCCCTGCAGGACGTACAAGATGAACAAGTTTAGACCACGCCTTCCTTCTCCACAGTACAAAGAGGTATAGTTTACTCTCAGTACAGATTAACTTAACAATTTCCAGACAAATATCAAATGTCAGTAACCTTAATCCTCCACAAAACACACACATTTTCATTCTCCAGAAGCCATTCATGTCCATAATCTCCACATTACAGGAGAGATCCCCAGAAAAATCAAATAAATAAATAAAATAAATAATTCCACTGTGTGGATCTAGTCTATTGGCAAAGCCTCTTTATTGCAATTTTTTCAAGCTTTGTGTGCAGTTAAACACTTGTCAGCAAATGGTGCACCTTTATTTGTTAGAGGAGGTTCCTACAAACCTTTCTATGCACTGTATTGGAGAGACAGGTGAGGTTTTCAGTAAAAAAGTTTATAATTAATGTAATGTTTCTTGTCCATTAATGATCGACTACACAAGAGCATGTCTGTTAAAGAGTAAACTGTGCAGCCGTTGGGTTTAGCATTTTTGTAATTGTTCAAACAGCCTCTTGCACATTATGAAACCACTGGATAATGTTCCCTGCTTCGGCTTTGATGGGTTTAGGAGGTTTTCCTTGAAAGTGTTCTACGTGTAAAAGATTTGTAAGGTGATAGTTACGATTTGAATGGGTTGTTAAGATATTTTACACGTCAAGGATTTTAGAACAGTGCAAACTAATGTGTCATGAATTAAAGGGAAACTACCCATTTTGATAAATACTCTATGATGCAGTTGACGGTCGTCAGAGTGGTTTTAAATAAAATTATTAATTGTAGAAACTGCTGAGTGTGACTTCTATACAGAGCTAGGAGTCACAATATATACAGCCTTGTTACACCTTGTCATCCCATATAAACAGTGAATGTGGCGTCTGTTGATGTATATGTAACACTGGTAATGCTAAAATAAGCATAAAGTCTAGAGATGCAGGCCTGGGAGCAAAAGTTTGCTGGTTTGATCACCAGGACGAAAAAAAAAAAAAGACAACAACAAACAGGGCTAGGACAGAAGGAACAGCACCCAACATCCATTCCCTCAAGCAACGTACCTACACCCTAACTGCTCCCAGTTTTGTGTGTGTGTGTGTGTTCATGTTCATTGCCCTTACCTTGTACGGTTGTGCAATGATGATTAAATCATGTTTAATATTTCACAGTTGTTGATCTAATTTTTTTTTATAACAACCATTTACCGTGCAACACCCTGCAGATAAATCTGAACAAAGAACAATTACAACCCTATCACTTAGTTCCTGTCACCACACTGGACAAATATGATTCTTGAATTAGGCAGGACTTCACAAATAAGAGTTGAAATGTCCTTTAAAATAACTTGAAAGTTGTGTCCAAGTCTCTCCGTCTCTTTTACAACTACAGGTTGTATGTCTAGGAGCCCAACAGAACGGATTACCTCAGGACTACATAGAGATGCTGCAGGCAGTGGAGACTAACAACTACACTGGACCTTCCATATTAGATGAGATTAAATATCCTAAATGATCACGTGGGAAAATGTACATCATTAAAATAAAGACTCCAGCCAAACCACTGGTGGCAGTGAATCGTAATTCTTTGGTTGATTGGTGTCGCTGAGAGGTTTCCTGTTCCTTTATCTGATTTTGATGTTACAATTTCAAAGCTGAACATTAGTTAAGTATCATTTTTAATGTGATCATTTTTATACAGTTACATGGAGGCATTCCATAAACAAATGGCAAAGAAATTAACAAAAAATATCTAAATTAAATTATTCTATGTATTTGTTTTTTGTTTTTTTTTTAATTATAAAAGTTACAAGTTGGATTTTTCTCACAAAAGGTCTATCGTACATCTGTGCAACACATCTGTCCGGTAGTACTATTAAAATCATAAGGTAACATTTTCAAAAGGTGTATTTCTTCAGAGACAAATACAGTACAATTCCATAGTTAAGCGAAATTGAGTAATATTTTGTGATGAAGACGAACTACAGTACTCAGCTTTACGTAAGGCTATGTCATTCCTATATTACAATCAAAACTGTGGCTGTTGAAATTACGATTTTACGACTTGAGGACATACTAGATGTGTCAAAAACACTAGCAACAACAAACGGTGATGTTTGAAATTTGTATCGGCTCTGAAACAACGCTAAACACATACAAAAGACAAAAGAAATGCTTTAGTAAAATTTATAAATCGTGACTATTGTTTGTGATAAACGTAGCAGCACATTTTGACAAACGGCACTTAAGTTTCTTTTAGCACCCAGCTATGTGATTTCTACACTAGACAAAAATGACAATGGATCATTTCTATGAAATGGTGAGGAGAGGAAAGAGGAAAATTAATTAAATGGCTACTCATGATCTGTATTTACAAAATATATGTTCTCAAGCTTATCCCAAAAATGGCCTTATCAGTATCATCCTTCTTCAAAGTCAGTCATGGGCTCAACGACTGAAACGTCCTGCTTCACTCACAGCATCAGATAACTCCAGAAGGGAACATATATTTGTCCAGTGCAAAAAAATTTTTGAAGGCTACAACTGAAACCTGACTCCCAGAAGGTCTTCACAGGCTGGTGGGCGGTTTGTCCTTTGGTGTGTTTAAACGTAGAAGGACCACAGGGCACGTTACACATGTTCAGGATCCCTGAGGCTTTGCTTTTAAGTGTCTTTTGGCACAGGCCTTAGGTGGCAACAGGTGAGCCTTACAAACCAGTGAAGTCCTGGATCCCAGCTTACACAGTCCAATTTCTGCATGTCTCCTTTGAATCTAATCCTCAGTGAAGACACTAGGGAACATGAACACAACAGACACATGGTGTCATACTGTTTGTACAATAAGCACAGACCTACAAACAGTGGTGAAACTCTGCTACTATGACTAGTTCTTTGGGTCAGGCCATAAATATCAAAATGGATTCTTGTAACAGAAACATTAATGTAAATTGTGCAGCTTTTCAGGTAAAAAGTCCAGCCCCAAAGTGTACGGTCAGGTGATGATGCAAAGATTATATCAACCTGGACATATTAGTGTCCAGGTTGTGGAATAAAACTTTATAACGTGTTAATGTCAGCTCCAGGGGCCTGGAGGTTGTGGGTTCGATTCACGCTCCGGGTGACTGTCTGTGAGGAGTTGGTGTGTTCTCCCCCTGTCCGCGTGGGTTTCCTCCGGGTGCTGCAGTTTCCTCCCACAGTCCAAAAACACATGTTGGAAGGCGGATTGGCGACTCAAAAGTGTCCGTAGGTGTGAGTGTGTGAGTGAATGTGTGTGTGTGTTGCCCTGTGAAGGACTGGCGCCCCCTCCAGGGTGTATTCCTGCCTTGCGCCCAATGATTCCAGGTAGGCTCTGGACCCACCATGACCCTGAACTGGATAAGCGGTTACAGATAATGAATGAATGAATGAATGAACGTGTTAATGTAGGTTTATGTCAGTTTATGACAGGCAGAATGTAACATGATATGATGTAAGTTATATTTAATTTTTTAATACATTTTGTAAACATAATCATTATGAGTGGGGTGTGATCAATGCTAAATCTGAATAATCATGTTATATAACAAAATTGGAAAATGAGTGGGAGTTGTACAATACCCGTGCAATAACAGCAGTGGTTTAATCTGTGGGGTGCTCCGGGCAAGACCTGTTCACCTCAAACCATTCATCAATACACCTGGGGAAAAGAACGAAGGATTAGTAATCAGAGCTGTGCAGCACTGGACTATGTCTGTACTGTAGGGATATTTGTTTTGTTTTGTTTTTTTTTTTTTACCCTTTGTGGTAGATGCAGAGGCAAGGCAGTCTGGCAATTGTGTCCCCCTGCAGCAGGTCCTCCAAACATACTGCACACTCCCCAGAGTCCTTTGTCAAAACGTCCTCTAAAGTCAGTAAGGGAGAAGGGTTACTGCGTGGCATTATCACAATATTACAGTTTGACAAGTTTATAACCAGAAGATTAATGCAAATCAAGCCAGATAATGGTGCACTTGCAAATGACCAAACTGGCAGTGAACAGAAATTGCTCCCAAGCCTGTTTGTCATATGCTGCTCATGTATAGATGCGGTTTTTGAGGTGTTTATCCTGTCCCCTTATAGGACGCCAACTCAACAAATGACAGATGGTGCCAAATGGCACAGTTCCTTATGTAAACTTCATGCCCAATTTAGTTCTCTTTCAGTTAAAATACTGTGGGGGGTTTCTTTTTCCCTTTAAACATTAAACAAAGAAAGCTTTTGGGGCTCCACTGTGTAAAAAAAATATATTCAACATAAAAAGCATAGGTTAAATGTTACAAGCAAATGAACAAGTTTTATTAAACTTAAATCAATACGTTGAATAAACCAGTGGGTTAATTTGAATAATCAGCACCATCCCTGTTATCACACATTCTTCACTAGCAGCTCAAAACAGTCTTACCATTTCACAGAGTATCAGCAGTGTAGTTTTCCCTTATAAATATGAGAGACAACGTTATTAGTGTAGATTATAATTGTGTAGGCTCTTTGTACATATTGAAACCAGCTGAATGGCCACTAGGGGGCCTGAAGTGAGTATAAGTGAACAGAGTGGATAAACACCTCAGAAACAATACTTCAAAAATAAGTAAATAAATTATGACCTATAAGCACATGAGTAATACTTTTTGACTGGCAGTAAGCCTCAGAACTATCGCTCTTACATGTGGAAAGTCATATAACTAGGTGATCTCAAGTCCTCAAAACAGAGGCTGGCTGTGAGCCCTGAACTGTTCTGCTGTGTCATCAAGCACTGTCCTTCACAGCATGAGTGTCACCACCCACACTGTTGTTTACCCAGTCTACCACCCTTCCCCTTGCCAGGCCACTCATTCAGACTCACCAATTCATGGAAACCAAGTCTGCTGCAGTGTTCCCTGAAAACACTACATCACCTAGAGCTCTGTTTCTTTTAAGAAATCTAAAATCTAGAATCTAAAAGGGTTTTAAAATTCATAACTTCACTGACACATTTTATTCTTTTTTATTATTATTATTATTTTTTTTTTTATCTGACTAGTAAATAATTTGTATTGTTCAGCAAAAATGCCAAGTACACAAGTAAATTAAAGGGGAGTTTGCGACCCTGAACTGAATAAGCACTTACAGACTATTTATGAATAAATTTAAAAAATGTAATGATTTATAATGGAGCAGAGAAGGTATAAAAACATTTTTAAAAATATCAACCACATGATTAAAACTATGATTAAATAATGTCTCAGCACTTATACCCATAAAATTAAAATAATTTACTGTGAAGTAGATTTTTATTGACTTTTATTATGTAATCTTTGGCCTCAGGCTCCTAGCACCATCACTGTAAACAGTTCCGAATCCAAAATACTCAAGAATGGAACATTTCTCCTCAAACCAATCTGAACTCATTTGTTTACATGTTAACAGATTATTTATGCATAAATTCTGAAAAAAAAAATCAATTGGAATATCCCTGTGAGCAGAACAACTGATAGCACAATTGCCTGGACCTACTGAAAGGCAAAGGCTGACCCAAACACACCTGCAAGGAGTTAAAGAGAGGAGTGACGGGTTATGTTAATAATTACTGACTGAATGGGGTATGTAGGCTACAGAAGAACGTTTACAGGTGACTGTGCAAGTGTATCATGCAGTACTTTAGCCAAGCGCAAACAACAATCCAACAGCATTCTCACCATTATAGGTCAGCCTGGGTTTGGTGAGACACATGACGAGGTGGAGATCCATTTCATCTGACGCAACAAACTTTGAACACACAGGACAGTGGAATCCAGCTGGAAAACAAATTCAAAATGCATGAAGGTTTAGATCTTGATGCACGTTTGTATCAGATCAAATAAAAATTCAATATTTCACATACACTATGTGTCGTAGACATTCCTTAAGCTTAGCTTGTCACTTGTAGCTTGTATAATCTTCAAAGAAAGCCCAATACTTCAAGTGGGCTAGACCCCACCTTAAGGCCACCTTCACTGAGCTATGGAGCAGGGAGACTGCGTTTGTCAAGTAATAGAGCTTCATTTAATACCGACTGAATGAGCTATAACTGCTTTTGTGATTCAGAGTAACAGTAATCAACACTTTATTTCATTAATGCTCTCATGGAAAAATGCAAGTAGAAACTCCCTGGTAAGTAAAACAGTATAATATATTACATTCAGGTTTTTTAATAGGATGAATAATATACAATCAGTTTATTCTCACTGCAGGAATGGAACCAAATCTGCAAACTTGTGTCCTTACACACAAGGTCCCTTTCAGTGATCTCACTGGACTGTACATGTACGGTAAGGTGTCCATGTCATGATGGCTAGGCAGAGCTAGTCATCTGAGACTTCACTTGTACGTGACCTTACATATAATAAAGTGCCTTACTAGCACTGTGAATACATGTCACTTTGCTGAGATCACCACAGGTTCTAGCATTTCTTATTCAACAAATTGTCAGCTTGTTTGTGTTCTGACCCAAGCTCTGACTTTTGACTATTGGATTTTACTAGTTTGGTCGTTTATCTTGACTTTCATCAGTCACATTGTTTTTGGCTTTCTCATTGATATGAACCTTGCGTTGTATTTCTGCATTTAATCACAGACCACTCACTTAGATTTTTTTTTTTTTATGAGGGACACAACCGTATTCTGGCAGTCCCTTTGTAAAGTTTGCAGAGTGACAGGCACTGCCTCTGCTCAGAACTAGAGATGTACAAAAACATATTCCCAGGCTTAGTTCCCAGTTAGGCATTCAGTCAGACATATCAAGTTAAGCACCATGTATGTCACTGTTGTCACACGTTTCCTTTGAGCACTCCCCTCATACACTGGCAACCCACTGTCCATGGTAACACTGGATATACAGGCTCAGTTCAAAAGCAATATTAAAAGGTTTAGTGCTTTTGTTGTTTAGTGATTTCCTAATCAGGATGCTTGAGCATTCTCACCCTGGCTGCTGCTACATTGAGGAGAGAGATTATGAAGCAAAGTTCATTATCGTCACCGTCATTACTACTCAGGTCATCGGAGAGTCCCAGAGGGACTTTAGGAAGAGCTTTGACCTTGAAGAGCTCGAGTCTTTCTAACTCACTGAGCACCTAACGAACCTGCCATCCTGCAGAAATCCCCTCTCGAGTCACATGTCTATCTTCAGGTTGTCAGTCTCACAGAGCAAATGATGTCGTCACATTCTTTTTCCAGAAATGATTCACTGCACTCAAACTATTCAGATTACTAGGATTTGTGATGATATACTACAACATTTGTACACAGTAATTATAGTCTTGGGATATGTGCAATTTATGCCGATTCCCGTGTTTCCATATTCTAGTTTTGTATTATTATGCTTTCTATATTCTACACTTTCCACCATCTTTCTTTGTGGATGGTAGAGCTATGGTTCAAGATGACTAACTGGCAAGGTAAATTAAGGATACAGTGTGGACCATGTACTAAGTGTAAGCTGTAAATTCCACATGGCAATTGCATAACTTCACTGTGCAATAAAAAAAAAAAAAAAGTATAATAAGTCGTTTTAGAACATTTCTACTGGTTCATTCATTATGAAATTGTTCAAAAGATGTAGACAAAAATGGAGAAACGTGTTTTTAATTGGACAGCAATGATAAATATTACTTGTGAACCATAGTAAAAACACTGCACAGATTAATGAGCTGTTGCAGTCTTTACAAAAAAAAAAATCAACATTTCACTTTTATTTAATGTCTTGCCACCAACCTTTTTTTTTTAAATAAATAAATCTCCACATGACCTCAGTAAAAAAAAAGTTCTTGGTCAAATACCAGCTCTTGTTTTCTTGTGGCAATGATTTTTGCTGCACTTCCTCTTCAAATACATCTTTAAAAAGCATAAACAAGAGCATGAGAAAATGCAAACAGACAGACAAACAGGAGACCAAATGCAGGGTGGGTAATATTTTTGTTTGTATTTCTATTGCAGACAATCTGCTTTACAGGATGAAAGATACTCAGACACAGGCAGTGGCAAGGGCTTGCCAGGATTTACTGGCACTACCTACACTGTTCACTAGGACCGAGCTCAAAGCTGAGGTCAGAGCAAAGCCACTGGCCAAAGAAGCAGAATTGAATCCAACAAGATGCTCCAAGGTGCAAAAATGAAAGAATAGCCCAAAAGACAACATCAAGATAATATTTTAGATGCAAATTTTGGATGGGATTACAGGAAGCTTTTCAGTTTCCTTAACAAGTATAGCATTTTTTAATCAAGAAACAAAACATTAGATTATTTACTTCTGTCTAATACCTAGATCATCTCTCAATAGTTAGCAACCTGTAAGATAGGGCAATGTAATTGAAAATAGGTAATTGCTGAGAAGTATGACAGTGTTTCGGAGCCATTGATAACAGCTTATTTTTAGTTTTTAACAAGTGGTATCTATTAGTAGTTAATCATCCAGGACAGTAGCAGAGAAATAGGGTAGGAGCTGACAAAGGGAGGTCATGACCCATATTCATTGAGGACTTATGTACATCTACACCGATCAACCATAACAACATTAAGAGCACCACCTTGTTTCTACAGCCCATGTCCACTCTCTTGACTCCAATGACCATACAGGACCAATTTGTAGTTCTGTTGTAATGTATACTTTGTTAGCCCCATTTCACCCTGTTATTGAATGGTCAGGACCCCATCAGCTTTTATGATTTGCCTACTGTATCATTCTCAGTGTTTTGTGTTGTGCTTGCACAAACGGATCAGACACAGCAGTGCTGCTTGAGGTACCCAGAGCTTCACTGCTCAACCGAGAACAGTCCATCAACCAAAAACACCAGACAGTGTCCACTAATGAAGAACTAGAGGACCACCCACAGATGAGCTACTGGCTCTGAATTTACATCTACAAGGTGGACCAACGAGGTAGTTGTGTCAAACAGAGGGGACGGTGAGAGTGCACAGTGTTTATACACTCCAGCTGCACTGCTGGGTCTAATCCATACATACTCCAACACACTCCACCAAAACTTCAGTGTCATTGCATTGCTGAGAATGATCCACCACCCAAATCATACATGTCCTGTGGGAGTCCTGACCATTGAAGGACAGGGTGAAATGGGGAAAAAGTATGCAGTATAACTACTGTGTGGTCAGTGGAGCTGAAAGGATGGACTGTGAGTTCAGAAACACAGAGGTGTTCATAACATTATCTTTGACCCGTACATACTTTAATCCATTTGGATTCATCGGGATGTGTAAACTGATCCGAGATCATCTTTTTGAAAGCTCTGATAAATAAGAGCCATTGACGACAGATCTCAGAGCCATCAACACCTGTGGTTTATCGCTGCCAGCTTGCAGTGACCAAAGATTAACAAGGGGAGTAAATTCAGGTCAGTCAAGCATACGTGAAAGTTCAGCTCGCTGTGACATACACAGGGATTAACTCCTCAAGGCCGATTACACTAACAAAGCAAGAAGTGCAGGCACCAAATTTGTTAAGATAGTTGACTGTATGTGTGTCACTGCTGCGACATTTATTTAATACACATTTAATACCAGGTCAATTTGGAAAACATGCGCAGTACAACTCTATTTCTGTTTGTTGGACTACAGTGGGTAAGATCTTGTGACTGACATTCATTACATACTATTCAAATAATCATGCATTTATTCTCTATCAATTGTACATTGTGGTATGCATAAAGAAAGCATAACATGGGAGCTTCCAAAACTGGAGTTAAAAATCTTCTGGCCCTTACATACCTGGTAAATCATCAAAAATCCTTTAAAGGAACACTAGGTAAGATGTGGATTTTTTTTCTTCTGGGCTCCTTTATACAATTGCAAAGTGTAGTTCCCTTTCACAGTGCTGTTAAGAAATTCACAACTCCAAAAGATTGTGCAGTTTCTGCAGTGCTGAGCCCAGAGCAGCAACAACAGAGGTTAAATATATAGAGATTATTAAATATATAGGTTTTCTGCTGTTTTCAGAACATAAAAAATGAATAACGTGCATTAAATGTCTGTTTTGGAAGAACAACAGAGGCAGCCTTTTTCAATATTTAAGTCGGCTATGGGCTGCTCTCTCCCATGACTGAGCCCACACAGTGTCCTTCTATATTTCCCTATCTGACACTGTCAAGGCACAATATTCAGGGGGCAAACCTCTGAGCTGCTAACTGACACTGTGGTTATGCAACAGACCACAAGCAAAACATAACAGCTGCTCCTAAAGTGCCAAGGCCAAACTATGATAGGGAGAGTGTTCGCCGATAGACACCCTCACCCACCAACCAACAAACCCATAAACGCTAAAACTATCCTGGAGTTATCCTGCTTTCTCAGAACACTTATACTTCAAACAAGTTTCTTATGAACTTTGCCCTGGAGAGCAACACTTGACCACAGTCACATGCATGAAAATGCCACAAGCTTGGGCTTGAGCTTCCTTATTCTTCTTCTCTGGCAATGGTAAGAATCTGAATATGAGGTACGCAAGGTAAGGACTATTAACACAATGCCAGTAGATTCTGTATTTAGGAACAGGATAATTCTATGTCCCTGAGTCTGTTTCAGGATTAGGCTACCTTTTGGACAATATTACAAATATTTTTCACTGCAACACATTGTGACAACTTGTTAAATGCTATGGCATTTGCATTTGTTTTAAAATAGGTTGCTCATAAGTGATATATTTGTATTTGAAAGACAAAAAATATTAGTCCAGGAAATGCTACTGAAGTCAATGTATCTGTATTGAAACATGTTCTATACAAGTATCTTGGTATCGAAAAATCTGGTATCTGATATGGCATGGGATCCAAAACAGAAATAAATCTGACAACTTGAACTGGGACCTTTGATCAGAAACGTACCAAGCCAAAAAACATCACCACTCAAGCATCATCATTAACCAACATTCCTGCAGTGTGACAAAATACACCCTTTACTTTTGTAATCGTTCACCTACTGAAAAAATAAGTCGTATGCTGTATCTGATCAACAACAAATCCTTTCTGAAATGATTTAATCAAGATGTTCATCCATGGGAACTTGTGTCAACCCCTGAACTTTAAGTTCTGACCAAGAAACAAACAAAAATTAACAAGCAGCTAAAAAATGATTCATTTCTGCAAAGCACATGGCTGACAGGAAGCATCTATTCGGACTTTCCCCTCTTCCCCTGTGTGTTCCCGCGTGTGTTCCACTTTTTATTAACATGGAAAATCAGGCCTCCAAACACAGCCCAACCACTGTGCACAGGATCATGTGACTGACTCCCTGTTACCCATGGGTTATCTCATTCTTATCTGTTATGGGTGAAGGTTTTAAGGCAATTCCCCTGCTGCAAATAGCCCATGGGGAATGTACACTATATACAGCGAACAAAAGCATGTCATTTCCTGGTTCTGTTGAATACGTTGCCATGTGAGCAGTTATAGGTATTAAAGGCAGATGCAGAGTCATATGTTACCGTATAAACAAAGAAGGTCAGTGTATGAATTTTATGAAAGCTAACTCAGCTAGAGTGGCCTTTTCAGAAAGAGTAACAGCAGTAAACAGTGGATAATCCTTTAAGTAGTGGCCTCAAATGATACAGGACATACTTCCGTATGTCAAGGCTATATGTTAATACTCCTTTGGGCCCATAACACAGCAATGGGACAAGATCTCAGACTCCCTGTTACCAAAACAAATGAGAGTTGTTGTCTAGCAGGGATAGTTAGCCAGTTAGGATCACTGGGGCTAAACGATAACATACGTGACAGGTTTGATTTAAACACAGTGTCAACATACCAGGATAAATTAATATGCATGAGTTCAATATTTTGGACTAAAAAGACATTTCATGGTCCATATGAAAATTATCTACTTATGGATACAGTGTTAGGTGTGTTTATTATACATTATCACATAAGGCATATAAACAAGCAATGATGTACTGCTGGTAATGCTGTTGCAATATTGTCATTAGGTGTTGTAGTGTATTCAATATTGTGGGTGACATACTTTATTGCACCCAAAACCTATTTAAATAACAAATACAAGGCGACTTACATGCACCACAGGCCCAAATGACATGGCTATTTTTAGGCCTCATCCCTGGCGGATGTTATGCCACCAGGCAAACTGAATTTAGCTTCATTATTTACACAGAAACTTTTATTTAACTGACAAAAACAGAACGATATCCAATGCTGTCACTGTCCAACTTGACCTTATTTTGTAAATATAAAGAATTATTGAATTTAATGCCTGCAACACACAGAGGTGGGTTTACCACTGTGTTAGATCACAATTCCTTTTAAAGACCGATTTAGCGTTTGGGATTTGAGGATACTCATTGCTGCAGTTTTGCAAAATAAAGTGTTGCCCATTCTTGCTTGATACAAGACTTCAGCTACTCAACAGTCTGAGTTCAACATTCTCTGTTCCCCTCATCATGATGGGAAATAGGAGACAGATCTCTGATTTTAACGGCCATGTGGTTCTTAACACTTTTCGGGAAATTGATGTTGAAAAATCAATTAACATATATAGATGAGTAAACTGTACTCAAATGTGATTAAGACAAATCCCTTTTTAACATTTAAGCTAACATTTGGTATATTTTAAAGGACTATAACAGAACACAACTGACTTCTAATGCATTGTTTTTTCAATCCAGGTATATTCTAGCAATTTATGCCCTCCTACAACCCCCGCACTGGGGGACTACTTATTGTTTTAAATGAATTTCATTAATACCAGCTGCATATTTATAAAAAGGGCATATTTCCTTGAGTTTGATTAATTTATAGCCTCAAAAACTTGAGCTGTAATCAACCTGTGCCACTTATTACATGTGCTTC
Source organism: Hoplias malabaricus (assembly GCF_029633855.1). Classification (NCBI taxonomy): domain Eukaryota; kingdom Metazoa; phylum Chordata; class Actinopteri; order Characiformes; family Erythrinidae; genus Hoplias; species Hoplias malabaricus. The sequence goes on along the minus strand of NC_089805.1, from coordinate 10,201,085 downwards.
GATGACCTTTGAGCAGAGCTGACTCTTTATCTAACACTTAATCTTTATAATCATTATAATCCCTGTGTTCCTGTAGAAAGAAGCTAACCCTATTATGATCATGATGCTCTGTCTGTATTCTATTCGTGCTAATAACTCTGTGCTCTTATAAGTGTCTCCATGGTTGCTTGGCTAATAATCAGCAGTGGATTTGTCCCAACAGAAATCAAATCTCACGGAAGAACAACGTGACGTTTATGGCTTAATTAACCTATTTATGTCCAGCAACTACATTTAGCATGATAGGGAAAAATACCAGAGATGCTGCATGGGTTTAAATTAATTAATGTTGTCAGAGTGAACCTATAGCTCAAACCAAGATCTGACAATACTCATTCAATAGTTCAGACTGCATGTAATTTTGGTGTCATTTTTCACAACCATGTTTGGAATTTGCATGGTAATGTTAAACATCAGAAGTCACCTTTTGGTCACATGATTTTCTCTTTCCTCTGAGTTGTGTTGTGAAAATATGGATAAGAAGATAAGAAATTTAAAGGAGAATTCAACCAATTCATCATAATCTCTGCATATCTAAATAGATAAGATGAACGGGCCATTCAGAGTACTTGGGCATATAATGCTCTATTCACAACAGAAATGATAAGAACCAGACATCTGTAAAAACATCCTCACACAAAGTTATAACAGGAAATAGTCTTGAATACACTGCTTGATGCTGGAGACATAATTTACTGATTAGTTTTTGTCAATAAAGTAACTTATTTTGTAGCACTAGCAGACCACTATCAACAACGTTGAAGACATGTAGCTGTAATGACTGTTTTGAACAGTAGCTAAATTTAGGTATTTTTGTTGTATACTTTGTTTCCCTGTAAAGTTGGTTGAGTTTCCCTTTTCATACAAAATGCACAAATTTTAGTGTTTTTAGGTAATATTTCCCTTTTCAGGTGGTCTGGAGGGGGGTGGGGAGTTCAGTAAAATACAAAAATAATGTGGACAGGGGACATTTAATACTTATCTCTATGACCTCTGGTATAAGAACTTGAGGGAAATGTGTCAAGTGTAGGATATAGGTTTTTCTAAACGTTTCTTTTTCACTCTCTCTCCCAATAAACAACTCTATTAAAGGAGAATAAAATAATACTTGGACCTTTTCCACTTACCTCCAAAACATAAAATACACTATAAGATCTTTGTACCATATAAGCTCGTTTAGACGTGGAATTGTGGGCTCTATTATTCTCTTACTCTTCCCCAATGGTGTTTGTAATCTTGAAATATAAAAGTAAGATATAGGTGTAAAAACTGTAGGATATGTGCTCTTCAAATCTTCTTCCTCACTCACCTCCGAGCAAGTGCGGGGACAGGTGAACAGGTAAAGAGCCGATGAGAAGGCGGGGACCAGGCGGTTCTCGGTCCGTTTCTCCGTGTCTCGGCGTCCCGCCGCCGCTCGGTATAACCGCGGACTGGATGAGGGATGTGGGCCTTCCGTCGGCTCCAAGCCGCCGCTGCGGAGATGCGTGAGTCCCCGCGCCGCCGCTGTAGTACCGTAGCACGGCAGCGCTCCCCGCTGAGCTGCCTCCACCGGAGCCGCCGCCGGAGGAGGGGAGGTCGGAGCCGGAATATGCCCGAACTCGGCCGCTTGCCGCCGGGCTACTCTGCTTGGGTCCCATCGCTGAGTTTTTAGTACGTGTCTGTGGATGTGTGTGTGTGGGTTTTCCCCAAAGTTTGTTTCTGTTTGTCCTCAGAACAAGAGAAGGACACTGAAAACACAGCGAAGATCTCGCTAATCTTCAACAAGCCCGACGAAACCCAACGGTTGTCTAACGTTACACTGCGCCTGATCAGCTGTCATATCTGGCGAAAAAGAGAATGTTTTTAGACGCTTCTACCCTTCACACTTGTTGCTCTTCGAGAACTGAAGGCCTCCGGCAACTAAAGGCTTCCCGCAAACTTTACAACGTCGAAAAGAAACTAAATTAAATGCACAAATCCGCCCGAAATTACCCTTAAACGACTACATGGCGAAGTGCTCCACATCTGTAAAAGTCCGTTGGTAAATAAACTGTGACCGGCGCGTGCACGCGCACACTGGGTGAAGAGCACAGATTAAAGCGCCGCGTGAACGCCGCTGTCTAGCCACGCCCCCTTCATTTGCGTCAGATGACGTCAGTGCCTATTGGCGGTTGAGGAAAAGTACACCGAATTTCTACATTTACAGCAGTGATTAAGATGCAAACACAGTTCTGCAAGGTGACAATTAGAAACCATAGGATTCAGAGCATTGCTGTGACCTAAATGGTTCCGTTTAATAGTTTAGGGCATTACGGCGTATATCTTCAGTATTTATCTGAGCGTCCGAATTGTAAATTTAAGTGTGATTATGGGGACACCACAATCTCCAACTACATGTGGACCAAAATGCATTGTGGTTCTTTGTTTCTAAGCGGTGGACAATGCTCTGGTCTCTATTTACTCCCCCATGACTTGCCTCCAACTCAAAAGTTCAAAAAAGGAAAGAACTGGATTGGTTCTGGCTCCCCCTCCAGGGTATGTTCACGCCTTGCACCCAGTGATTCCGGGTAGGCTCCGGACCCGCCGCGACCCTGAATTTGATAAGCGGTTTCAGACAATGCATGAATGAATGAATGGATTGGTTCTTTAGGTTCATGACATGAGAAAGCCTGGCAGTCTGAATCCGTCTTTATGGTTGCATTTAAAATATTGCAGTTTCAAAGTGGAACTTTTCAGGCATAGTGTTTACGGCTTATTCTGCAACTAGTAGCATAAATGTAATACCACACAGGCCATGTTAAAACTTTAACATGTAAACAAATTACTGCAGAGTTCACACCGATCATTCTAAAGAAAACATATAAGTCAAACCTTGCCATATCATTAGTGACAGGAACTAGATATCAGAGGGGTTTTATGATTGCAAAAGCTCCCTCTGTAAATTCAATTAGATGAAATGACACTGGACATTTTTAAGATATTTTAACATTGAGATTAAACAATAGTTTGGAGCACAACTCTAGTTTGGACAAACTTTTAATTTACATGTATTTAGCTTATGGTTTTGCACTGATGTCAGTTTTACTTGCTAATTTAAAAATGTTTCATGTTTCAAATGTCAGCTTATGTAAAACTATATAAGGATTTCATGTATAGTATTTCTAATCTGTATTTAAAACAAAGGACAGGATGAGTGTGTGATGCCCTGTGATGGACTGGTGCTCTGTTCAGGGTGTGTTCGTGCTTGCACTAAAAATCAGTTTTGGAAGATGAATGAATGAAAAGAAACCAAATATTATAAAAAAGAAAACCTTGGAAGTATTGCACATTTTGTCAGTGATTCTAACACAATTTTTACTTTTCTCTGTGCTGCATACAAAGCAGATCTCAGTCAGTGAATGGGACACACTGGAAGAACATCACCTCCACATGGTTTAATAATTTAGGACCGTACACATACTGGAGGACCAAAAACATAAAAATTAATCAAATAAAACAAAACCAAAAAACAATATAAAGCATGAGGGAGAAATAAAATTAAACTATAAAATGTTATATCATTACTTCAAACCAAATAGGCATTAAAAAGTGACATTGTCATAATAACAGGAGGTGTTTAAATAACATAAACTAAAATGCAAAAGCTTACAGCAATCCAGAACAAGGTACGTAAAGCTGGACAATCAAATAAATATCATTAAAGAACAGCAGCTCTGACAGACCTCACCACAGATTTCAGTTCATCTCTATGCTGGCAGCACACTGAGCATTGGGAGGAAGACAATATGGAAGCAGTGAATGTGTTCAGTCATATGTGCATGTTAAAGCTCCCCTGTGCAAACTCCATGTTTTGGTGATGAAATTTAAAAGACACATCTTCTACTTATAAAGTGAACACATCTCTGCACACCAGAATTTCTGGTAAAGAATATAACACACCAGGGAAAGAAAATAAATATGTCTTTGCAAATGTAACAGCACATTTTATATTTGTTATATATTTTCAAATATGGTAAACTGATGTTAGGGGGGGTACATAAAAAAAACTCCTGGTTTATATCTCTTAATAAAGGGATACAATTCTCTCATTATTATTTTTATTGTCTTATTATTATTATTATTATTATTAACTCATTGTTTGCATCAAAAACTCCTGATACACTACATGTCAAAAAAAAAAGATACCACTGCCAAAATTCTTTTGTGAAATCTGTAGAAATATATGCTTTTGGACACAACAATTAAGTTGAGATCTCAGATCATAATTATGAGACTCAAAATCATTATTTTGAATTACTACGTTGTAATGTTATTTTCAAGAGAGTGAAATGTGCTCCTGTAACAAATCAACAGAAACTGTGCAGAACTAATGCCTAATTATAATGTGTTGTACATAAGAGACAAGTTTACTTACTTTCACTTAGAAAATCAATATAGCATGTAATTTGACCAGGGGTGTGCAAACTCGTACACACGACTGTATGTATGTATGCGTGTGTGTGTGTGTGTGTGTGTGTGTGTGCGTGTGTGTGTGTGTATGGGTCGGGTTTATGGTGGCAGCATAGTAGGCGGGCACTGGACATACAAGATCAGCAGGATCATACCGACTCCTCTTCCCACAGCACAAACCATGTAAGCAAGGTTTTCACAAACAAAATATGTGTTATTTGGAACATCCCAGGAACACGCTGTGTTCCATGCTGAGTTGGGTGATTACAATATTTGGAATTTTTCTTTCATGCCTAGGCCTTGTAGACTGAAGTCTAGAAATGCTGTAGTTAGTGCTGATCTATGTTCAGATTCTCCTCAGTCAGCACTGATAGCATTTGCTGTGGGATAAGAAGAGGAAGTGACCCCTAAACAACACTTCTTTGGACACAAGAAATGAAGAAAGCTTCATTCCAAAATGCTGTATAGTAATTTGTAACAATTATGGATAATATTTAGGTTCTTGATAAGAATAACAGCTGATGTTTTGTGACAAAAAATTATCTAATAAATATGGCATTAAATATAACATAGATATTTCATATATGTGTAAAGCCCACTCTCAACAATGTACAATGCAAATTTTTTAAAGTGGTTCATAAAGAGTTTAGAATCAAAACTCACATTCATGTCCTCAGATCACTGCAGGGTACTGGAATACTTGAGCATGCTAATTTGTGCTGCATGCTTTAAAATCAATTCTAGGGGGGAAAATGTCCTATAAAATAAAAGGGACTCTTAAGAATTTCTACAATCCTTATGCCACTCTCACACTAGATATCTGCACAGTCTAGAAGATTAGCAATGACAAAATCCTCTATTTTGATGCAGTTAGCAAGTTAGCTAACACACTAGCCAGAAGCAGACATGAAGATAATTACATCAGACAAAAATACATGTGTCACAGCATAGCAGTGTACACAGATCTCTTGTAAAAATTTGCAGACAACTAGCATGACTAGCAGCAGAGTGGCCACTTTGTACAGCTGTGTTTAGGGTTATTAGGGGCTAATATACCACAAAGATAAAGTCTCTTGATTGCTGGGTCATGTGTGTTTTATTTTGTAGTCAGTAGGGTAGACATATTTAAAAATACGTGCTTAGACACTAGTTAATTTAGCACTTCCTCCATTCCCATATTTAGTGCTGCTATATGAAGCCTCGGCCCATTAGAAGTGAGCATGATCAAAGCTGTAGCCTTAAATTTGCCTGTCAGTTTACCAAAGTTGAACCTGACACATAGATTTACACTCAGAATTCACTTGCTTTCTGCAAATTCCATGAAAATGAATGAAATTTCTCATGCAAATGCAAGTGCGACTGTGCAGCTTTCAATAATAAATTCAAGCTTTCCCTCTTGCTAACTTGTGAACAGAGCAGCATGGAAGAAGAAACGAAGCTGCGCTACGGCTTTATAGACTCCAAGAGATGCGCTAAAACATGCCCAAAGTGCATACTGAGTTGTCAGTTTATTGGTTTATACCTTTGTTGTGCCTAAGGGTGGGCCTATTAATCACTACTGTGATTTACATCATGCTACATCACAATATGCTTTTCTGAGCATACCATCAGTAAGAGCACTGCATGTTTCATTACAAAGAATGCATAATTAGTACTCATTAATTAAATCAAATTAAACAGTGTGAGAAGTTTAAATACACATCTTTGTATTTATAGTTTTAATCATATATTTTCACAGGTATAGGGTTTTAGACTGTAATACACTTTTGCTGCCTTCATCTACCTCATTCATCAATGGAATGAGACCACCATGGGGCCTAATAAACTGGCAATTCAGTGTAGTTTAATAAAGGGTGAAGGATGAAGACCAAATGAGGAGTTACCTGCTTCTTGCTGCTTACATTTAGAGCAAGCAGCTCTATCCATTCTGAAAATCCCATCACACTATCTCTGCTTTGGGGCCATTAGGTGCTGAGTGCCCAAGACTAAGATAATTGATCTGGGATCAGCTTTTTTCATTCAGCCCATAAGACGAAGTCCAATGGGATTTCAGATGCTTAATCTTAGATCAGCAGGCCAACAGCTTTAATGAATAGCCCTTGACCTTTGGAATTACTGATTGGCCTCAGATGTTACCAGCAATCAGTCAGAACCTCCCATTCCTATACATTCATAAACACAGTCTCTATTCCTTTTTGATAAGTGTATATTTGACCATGAGGCCAGTTTAATGCTTTCCAACAAAGCCCAAATATGGAAATTAAAATTTTGGGCAAAATTAGTTTATGCTTTTCCGATTTCTTTGTATTTTGACATTCAGAAGAAATTCATGAGTGGAATTAATATATAACATGTACATAATATGGAACATATGCCTTGCAGGTTCATTTTAATCAAGACATACATACTGTGCTGAGATTGCTCTTTTTGGGAAACATAAACATCTACATATTAAAGGGCAAAATGGTGCAGTTTAACAGGCTCTTGTTTATGTGTGTGGGTTTGAGAAAAGGGATAGTGTGTTTGATAAAAGACTAGAGATGTGAGGATGGCATGGAAGAAGGTAAAAGAGACGGAAGAAACATGGGACTCCCTGGCCCATGGAAAGGCTCCCTTCACAGGGCCCTAATGGAGACCCACTGTCGAGCCGCCTCACTGGGCATTATTGCTGGCTAACGCCCATTTGCTGGTGGTCTGTCTCTGCTTCCTCCTCCACATCTGCATGGTACTGCTCATATGTGTCATCGTCAATGTCTGGAAGACCCAGGAGCTAGAGGACAACATTACGTTCATTTTACAGAAGAACATTCAGGAAAATGCATTTTTTCTCCATAGTTTAGGGTTCATTCACTGGGAGACTGAACGTGTACATGTGCGTGTATATTGTCACTGTGAACAAAACCTTGTATCTCAAATACTGTAACTACAGCAGTAGAAGGTAAACATACTTTAAATAGACGTGAATGTAACCAGAGAATTACCTAATTTGTCACTGTTTGTCACGAAATATTGCTACACATAATGCAAAGTCCAACTGGGATTTTCACAGTACACAAAAGAAAAAAAAAAAAAAAAAATGAAGAGATGAGATTTCGTTATGTATGCTTGATACAAAGAGCACTCACAGGTCTAAAAGATCTGAAGACTTTTTCAAGGACCTCCAGCAGGGTTTTGTTTCCACAGGAGGAGATATAGTCCTGGGCCAGCTGCAGGAACGGCAAGCAGTCTTCACTCTCACTCCACACATGCTGCATACATAGACAAACATGGCATATCATGTCACACAGCAAATACACGCTTGAATGGTGTGGTTATGTGTCAGTGATATTTTATTACAGTGCTGTAAATATAATGGATTTATTTGCAGATGAAAACATTATTAAAGGGCAAATACGCAGTATGAAAACACAGTGAAAGCTGTGCAGTTCTTTTAAAAATAAAAATAAAATAAAGTTTTTACATTGAATTCCATTGAAAGTTAAGTAGATATTTTCCTTCTCCTGGTAAGTTCCTATTTTGAAAATGCATGTCTTTGTTTGGACAGCGATGATGTATTGATATTAATCTGGAAATGGGTGCTTCAGAACTACACCCCCTAGTGGTGCTCCTTGCCATAGCAGCAAAATGGGTCAAACAACATCAATGGTGAGATAGTATGAGCCAGTTTGTTCTCTAACTGGGAGGCAGAAGCCAATGAAATGAATAGGTATTTTAGGTGAATCCATAGCAGCTGCTTATACTTTAATCATAATGTCCAAATAGATCAATGTAGAAGAGGTACTTCATTGAGCTGGCACTGTTGTCCAAAGTGCCTCATAAAAGCCAATTATAAGGATCAAACTCCAGCACATTACGGTTTACGGCCAAGTTCCTTGAGATATCACAGCCTTTCTTTTCTGCTTATTGTTGTAGAAAAGGACAGTGACTCCCATTGGTCTCACTAGAGCAAGAGGGAGAATGCTGAATAAGGCAAAAGAGTGAGCGTCAGGCCTCGAGTGAGCCTCCCTGCCGTCTCCTTCCTGGTGCAGCTCACAAATATTCCTGTTTACAGCCACAGGGTTGATGTATCAGCGTTGGCACTAATTTAATTGTGTGCACAGTTTTCAGCCTGCCAGCTTCCACACATCACTCACTGCACGGTTATATAAAGGCAAATCTGGATCCAGTTGCACGGCCCAAGCTCCATTTATGCTATTAAAGGATTCTGAACATTACTTTTATGGACAAAAAACAGCCACAGTTAACTTTTTACCAGACCATAATTTTCCAGCCTCTATTTGTCCCCTAGGATTGCCTAGGTGTTTGTAACTGTGCCTTTAAGAGGCCCTGTTGTGAAATACATCTGTGGCTGGTTCTCAGGCCTCTTGTCGCTGGCTGGTTATGACATCACAACCCTGATGAATTTAACACTGAGTGTTTGTATAGTTTAGCTTCCATATAGGAACTGAACAAATAGGGAGTTAAAGGCACACTAAGTTAGATTTGGTATTTTTGCTTCTGGGCTCTCCCTTCAGTTAAAGCACTCTACTGCAATTAAGAGGGAGGGGGTAGGGAACAGGGGTTATTTCCTACCATCCTCCTTTACTGTTACATAGTACAGTTGCTGCAGTGCAAAGCCCGGAGTAGCAACAACCAAGGCTCTGTTCTCACTATTACAGACCAGTGGAGCATCACAATGATTTTGAAGTAAAAATTCAGCCTAGTGTTCCTTTAATGCTACGTTTTGTAATAATGTTAGTATCTCAAACACTTATTCCAGTTTATTTTTTTAGTAGAGTGGGTTACAGCCATGATCCAGTCTTTCACTTAGAGGAAGGACCAAGGCCATTACTAAGGGAAGTTTATTATTTCCTTCCTCGAGTCATGACCTGCTTGACTCAATGGGATGTGGGATGTAGAGAGACAAGCGGCACAGGGGTATTTCAGCTCTTAAATTCAAATCCTTCATAGCACACCCACAGCCTGAAAGCTTATTCATAGCTGTAATGCATATGTAATAACATATATGTCAGGATTTTATCTGTGGTGAAGTCCCAAATATCAAGTGGACCCACCACTTCATGGTTCTTTGCAATTCAACTGCGACTAATGATTATTTCTATAATTGATTCATCTACTAGGCGATGTACCCACCCACATTTCCCACAACATTTGTCTTGGTTGTCCCTAGACATTCTCAGTAAAAATCCCATCTGGAACCAGTGTACTACCTGGAGCATTCCACATCCCACTGGGATAATTCACCCACTTCAGAAACCGGATTGTTTAAGGCTTCATGGAGGTTACTAATTACATCCTTCATAGCAGCTTTAAGACCCTCAAAACAAATTACATTTAGATGCCTCTCTAATGCCTGATTATGAAAAGAATAAGAGAATATTCTAATATAATTGTGCCATCACCCCTAGGCTAAATTTAAAGTGATGGTGGAATGTTCTGGCATTATTTTCGATGCATTTCAGGTGATTATTAGTGCTAGCACCACTCTCAGGTGGTCCTAAACTAAGACCAGGTTTGAGATGATTTGGAGAATTGCAGGAACAGCCAGTTATGACTCTTCGGCCCATGAATCAGGTCCCTCAGTCCTGTTTTTCTGCTGATCTGAGCATTGATCAGGTTAGGTAACTGGATCCCTGTCTTCCCAGGGCCTGCAGAAAAGTGGATGGAGTTATTTCTGAGCACTGATCTCTGCCCTTGGGACTCCCATGCAGCAGTTTAATCTAGGTTGGGTGTGGGATGTTTTAGCATGTGCTTGTAAGAGTGTTGGGTTGATGCTCATGTGGATGAGAGACAGAGAGTGAGTGAGAGAAAGGGTGGGGAATGCTAGCTGTGTTCTCCATGACATAATGTCTGGCACATGATTTTTAAACAGAGCTGAAGAGGGTGGTGCTAAAAAAACTAAACTTTCTGGAGCAGGCCGTGCAACACCTGATACTCTCAGCAGGTCCCTCACTGGGGTTACATCACAAAGAGGACAGCACAAGTCTGCACTGGGACACTTCCCTGCCATAATCAACTATTCATTACACTGCCACAGCACCTCAGAGGGAACACAGCCACTGAACTGTGCAGGCTTTCAAACCTTCTGCTCACACAATACACTGTGCTTGTTTAGTGCCGCCGACCAGTCTGAAAACAGTGACACATCTCTCAAACTCTGACTAAGAGAGGCTAGAATAGTGTGTTGACATTGCTAACTCACTGTATGTCATTACTGAATTTGTCTGCTTTGAGAACCTTTAAAGTAATGTAATGGTGGAAATGTAACTAAAGTCATTCAGTGCAGTTTGACATGTGAAGTGTCACCACATATTTTCAAGCATCAGTTAATGCTGCATCATCGACTTCAGCAAGCTTGGAGGAGAAAACAAACTGCAAATGTTAACTACCAGCCCCGAGAGAAAGGGAAGACAATTTTGAGCGTCCAATCATAAATGTGAACTTGAGTCTATATTGTTTTGATAATTAGCTTTACAGACATTTTAAGTACCATTTTAAGTCTAACAGTCTTATTGAACTGCATCTTACCTACACTACTCAACTCAGCTGTACTCAGCGTTTTTGCATTTCCTCTAGGCAAATTTGGTCCTGTTATCTGGAACTGGGTTCCTTTTTAGTACCTGCTCTCTCATGGTTCCAAGCAAGCTGAGTAGTCTGTAAAATCTCCAGCTACATCAGAGATCGCATTTGTTTTTATCCGACTCACGACGGCAGCTTGTAAAATTACGCCGTGGTCTTTTGAAGAGGTTCAAACGCTCCTTGGATCAGTGGCCGACATAAAAATCCAGCGAGAGCTGGAAGCTGAAACAAGGAAGGAACACACTATACTGATCTGTCTGAACTGATGACGGAGCTGTGTTCAGTCCCAAACAACAACAACACTCCAGTACATCATGAGTGTAGTCGCAGAGTTGTGTAGTCTAGGTACCATGCAGTAGAAAATCACCATAAATAGAGTTGCACACACAGTTTGTATAATGTCCACAGAAAAGCACAGTCAGTGTAATGGAGTAGCTGTCCATGAGCATATAGTCATCTCGCCCAAAGTTGAATGTTGGCTAGTAGTGTCTACAGCTCATATGATGTGGAGCACTGAATGGAAATGTGTTGTGGCATCATGGTGGTGCAGCAGGTAGTGTCGCAGTCACACAGCTCCAGGGTCCTGGAAGTTGTGGGTTCGAGTCCCGTTCCGGATGACTGTGCGGAGTTTGGTGTGTTCTCCCTGCGTCTGCGTGGGTTTCCTCCGGGTGACTGTCTGTGCGGAGTTTGGTGTGTTCTCCCTGCGTCTGCGTGGGTTTCCTCCTGATGACTGTCTGTGAGGAGTGTGGTGTGTTCTCCCTGTGTCTGCGTGGGTTTCCTCCGAGTGACTGTCTGTGAGGAGTGTGGTGTGTTCTCCCTGTGTCTGCATGGGTTTCCTACTGGTGACTGTCTGTGAGGAATGTGGTGTGTTCTCCCTGGGTCCACGTGGGTTTCCTCCGAGTGACTGTCTGTGAGGAGTGTGGTGTGTTCTCCCTGTGTCTGCGTGGGTTTCCTCCGAGTGACTGTCTGTGAGGAGTGTGGTGTGTTCTCCCTGTGTCTGTGTGGGTTTCCTCCGGGTGCTCCGGTTTCCTCCCACAGTCCAAAAACACACATTGGTAGGTGGATTGGAGACTCAAAAGTGTCCATAGGAGTGAATGTGTGAGTGTGTGTTGCCCTGTGAAGGACTGGCGCCCCCTCCAGGGTGTATTCCCGCCTTGTGCCCAATGATTCCAGGTAGGCTCTGGACCCACTGTGACCCTAAACTGGATATGCGCTTACAGAGAATGAATGAATGAATGAATGAATGGAAATGTGTTACAGTGCTCTATATATTACCTTTGGGGAGAGTGTGAATGATATCTGTGATCCAGACTGTCTGTGAGGAGTGTGGTGTGTTCTCCCTGTGTCTGCGTGGGTTTCCTCCGAGTGACTGTCTGTGAGGAGTGTGGTGTGTTCTCCCTGTGTCTGCATGGGTTTCCTACTGGTGACTGTCTGTGAGGAATGTGGTGTGTTCTCCCTGGGTCCACGTGGGTTTCCTCCGAGTGACTGTCTGTGAGGAGTGTGGTGTGTTCTCCCTGTGTCTGCGTGGGTTTCCTCCGAGTGACTGTCTGTGAGGAGTGTGGTGTGTTCTCCCTGTGTCTGTGTGGGTTTCCTCCGGGTGCTCCGGTTTCCTCCCACAGTCCAAAAACACACATTGGTAGGTGGATTGGAGACTCAAAAGTGTCCATAGGAGTGAATGTGAGTGTGTGTTGCCCTGTGAAGGACTGGCGCCCCCTCCAGGGTGTATTCCCGCCTTGTGCCCAATGATTCCAGGTAGGCTCTGGACCCACTGTGACCCTAAACTGGATATGCGCTTACAGAGAATGAATGAATGAATGAATGAATGGAAATGTGTTACAGTGCTCTATATATTACCTTTGGGGAGAGTGTGAATGATATCTGTGATCCAGAACTAATCATCCAGCATCAGCACCTGACCTCACTACTGCTCTTCTGACCGAATGCAGTCAACTTCTCAAGGCAATGTTCCAACATCTGGTTTCATGCCTTCACAGAAACGTAGAGGCTGTTGCTAAAGCAAAAGAGGGAAACAAACTCCCTGTCAAAGCACTTTATGTTTTCTCAGTTGTGCGAGAGTGAGAGCACAGTGGAAGAATGCAGACTGCAGGGCAACGTCGTGACGTCATCGGTTTGCCTCGACTCTTTATTGGGAGCAGCCGGATGACGATGACGTAATGACTGAACGGGCTGAATGTCAAATGGCTGTCTTACACCCTATTTAGTGCACTACAAGAAACAAAGGCTTCTACAGCGGTGCACTGCACTAGAGCAGCCTCTCGTTCTCTGTCTCTGTCTGTCTCTCTCTCTCTCTCTGTGTCTCGCTCTGTCTATCTGTCTATCAGTCTATCTCTCTTAAACATGCTTTACTGGCATGCCAAAAAGTTTGAGGTGCGGCTAAATTAAATGAAATGTACCATTACTACATATGCATACTATGCATTTTACTATGTACCATAATACACACTGTAGCCTTTATTATAGTATGTTATATTTCATACACTAATACACATATTAATGACTACCATTAGTGCTATAACGTTGCATATCTATCGCTTTCCCTCAGCAGCATTCTCATTTTGTCAGTATTCTTTCCCTCTCCTCTCTCGCTCCCTCCCTCTCTCCCTCTCCGCCCCTCCCTTTTACGCACACCATTCCCGTCCATCCATCCATCAATTCTATCCTTCCGTCCATCCATGCATCACTCCAACGTTACTTACAAAGTTGTCGCTACCTCCGCTCGTGCCGTCGGGGCAGAGCACGTAGAAGGAGATGCCGGGCTCGGCGTAGAAGTCCAGCCGCCTCTCGTCCACCTCCTCCGCGAAGATGAGCTCGAACGGGTTCCCGGAGCACCATTTCTCCGCCGTGTCCACCAGCTGCTTGAACTCCATCCTCTCCTCCTTTTCTCTCTCTCTCTCTCTCTCTCTCTCTCTCTCTCTCTTCCTCTGTCTCGCTGTGTCTTTCACACCCGAAGGCCTTCCTGTCAGAAAACAAAAGCCCACAAAAGCTCGGCTCCTACAGCTCCGCGTGCATGGTGATTGCGAGATGTTTTCGGCGCTCGCGCTGCGGCCTCTCCGTTCACTCCTGCTCACACAGAGCGATGCAATACACACCGAGAGAGAGCGAGAGAGAGAGAGAGAGAGAGGCTGGCTCTCAAATAAACCCTTGCTCCCTATCTAGGGCAATACGCACAGGGTCCATGCACACGGGGCATAAAACAGGCTGAATCCCAAATAGCTGCTTACTTCCTGTGTAGGGCACTACGTACCCTGCTGTAAATAGCCTACAGTATAAACTAGCTTCCAGCAAAGCTAGCATCTGCTCAGATTTTGATACTTATGTTGGTCAACCAGCACGGCTTTGCTCTAAATCAACACCAGACCAGCATTAGCTAGATTAGACCAGCATGGAATTCACACTGGTTGATGTTAATGATGTGATGGCCATCACCGCCCCCATACAAAACATTTGTAGTCACTCTGGCAACGTAAACAAAATGTTTTTATGTTATGTGGTGACGCCAGCATCCTCACAAGTCTTTCTCCTGTTTGTCACCATTCTCCTGCGGTTAAGTGCTAGGCTGTGGGTTATAACATGGCTTTAAAGGCACTAATCATTTTCACCAAAATCTGTTTTTGTAGTTCACCTGCCTAGCCACCAAGGGTCGCACATCATGAAAACCCAACACATGCACTAGTGCTTTAGTTAAGGCTACCTTCAGAGGCCCAGTAGCCCTGCTGAACAATCCAGCATAAGACCAGCTTTAGCTGGTAGCTGGTTTTAGATGTCTTATGCTGGTTTTAGATGGTCAAGGTGGTTGGAAAGGTAGTCATTTAGGCCAAACATACTCTATGCTGGTAAGCTAGCTGGTTAACCAGCTCTTGACTAGCATAGTGTATGTTGCATTTGATTTTGGTCATGCTTGGTGGTGCTGGTGAAGGACTGGTGCCCCCTCCAGGGTGTGTTCCCGCCTTGCACCCAGTGATTCCGGGTAGGCTCCGGACCCAAAGTGACCCTGAATTGGATTAGTATATCACTTTAATCCAGCACAGTGTCAACATTTTTAGCATAATCATTTTATATCAGGCTTATACTCGTTATTAGATCTCTCATAGTTGTTGGTAATGTTTGTATTAGTTTGTTCTCCAGAATAAAAGTCTCTGTGAATGTAAAATCTGTTTGAGGAGATTATAAATGAGTTATATCCTGTACAGGACAGTAATCTGAGTGGTCCAAAGGAGTACCAGCTGTGGTCTACACTCAGTGGTGTGACAGTCTTTTTACGCCAGTGGACTGATATATGCTAGATACATGTAGGTTTCCTCACATAGGACTGAAAAGTACTGACATCACCATATTGAGGAGGACCTCAATAGTTTAGTGACTTATTTGGGAATGTGCTTAAACATTTAGTGCACTATTAGGAGCCAGAACCCATCATTTTTCAACCAATACAGTACCTTGTGTGGAAAGTATGTAGATATTTATAATGTATCCTTAATAATGTCATATTTATAGTATTTGCATTTTATATGACACTGACTGCAAAGCATTGTTAGGCTAAATGCTCTTTACTGAATGGGTAGTACGCAACACATTTTATGAAAGGTGTACTGGGCAATTTGATTTCATTTTCTAATTAGTATAATATTAACAGTAACATATAAAGAATGATAAGAAATAGCATCAGCACAGGTGCATGTTGTGTCTGATGATAAAAGCTGGTTATTGATGTGGTTTACTTCCCTGCTGAAAAAAAAAAAACAGTATGACCAGCTCAAGCACCACCATTTTTTTTATTTATTCATTCATTCATTGTCTGTATCCTTTATCCAATTTATAAAGAACAACAAAAGAACCTAATAAAGGAAAAATTATTAAATTGGACTGTGTATGGAAAAGTGCTAAAATGTGGCATTTTGTCTAAAATCCTGTTTAATCCACCAAGAAAACACTGTGCAAAACACCAGTGGACCTCCAACTTTGCCCTCAGTGGACTAACCGTGATCCGCCATCTCCTTGCTATCAGGGAGGCTGCAGTAAGGGTACATAGAGGGTGCTCATGAGCACACATTTCATTGGCAAAATGACAACTTGGACACAACTTTGCAGTATTTGTGTCAACTGCAGTTGCTGAACATCGAGTGCTTCATCCAGGACTGGGGTACAGGATAGGCCTAGGCCCTATACCAAAAAGGACTCCCAAATGTGGTTCATTTTAGTTCAACACTAATCCTTGTCCAGTAATCTAGCCCTAATTGAGTGTAGAAGCCCTTATTCAATGCCCTACAGAGTGCACTAGATAAAGATCATAGAGCATATAATATATAGTACATAATCCTGTCTCCCCTAAAACACAGTCTGAAATAAGGTCTTTTTATACAACTCAGCGTGGGATGCTATTGTAGGGCTCTCATATAGTGCACTAGTGTAGGGTGCCGGGGACCATTTGAGATTCTGCCAGAGTGCACGCGCGCGCGTGCTCGCGTGCCGCTGTCTCGCGATGACGACGCTGCGAAAACACGGTGACGTCATCACTGAGGCACGCGCCCGTTTCATAACGCGTCACTGATATGATCACGGAATTACACAGCGACACTAACTCTACAGGGACCATGTTTTGTTTTATTTCTCCAGTTCGAAATGCATTGTCTGGGTGGAATATAATCAGTAGGCATATTGTCGCTTAAATGTGACGGATATCTTTATGCTTTGCATAGTTTTCAAACGTTTCAGGCGTCTGGTTCCTATCACCACGACTGTAAATTGATCTTACGGGTGGAAATCCTCTTTAATGTGTTTTCAAAGCGATTTAAGTGATGTATTGCGTAAAGTAATTATACAGTTCACTCATACTCCCCCCTAACTGAAGCCTGTAGCCTTCATGTGTTAGTTTTGATTTCTCATTTATAATCTAAACCGGTAATGATATGAAACTGCTTAAATACAGGCTGGTCCATGTAACATATATGTGACGACATTGTTCAGCTGCAATACCGGGAATGATTTCATAAGCGTGAGTGAGTGATGAGTGAGTCTCGTTTTCCACCGCGAGGGGGCGACAATGTCTTTGTTTTGAATAAGTGTGTGATCAGCTCACTCCTGAAACCAGGGCTTTACACGGTGACATTCCGAAGATTTATGTTTGAAATCAGAGTAAACCTTCCTTTATTGTCATTAAGTACCAGTTATTAATATTTTGTGTCAAACCAAAGCAGTAAAAACTAAAAATAAATCGCATAGAAATCACATCCCTTGTCAAAAAAGAAAGTATACGTAATTTATGTCATTTTGGAACTGCTAATTTGTACCAAACCACTACTAATATGTAATTTATATTATATTAATCCATCCATCCATTATCTGTAACCGCTAGTCCAATTTAGAGTCGCGGGGGGTCCAGAGCCTACCTGGAATCATCGGGTGCAAGGCGGGAATACACCCTGGAAGGGACGCCAGTCCTTCACAGGGCAACACAGACACACACACATTCACTCACACACTCACACCTACGGACACTTTCGAGTCGCCAATCCACCTGCAACGTGTGTTTTTGGACTGTGGGAGGAAACCGGAGCACCCGGAGGAAACCCACACGGACACGGGGAGAACACACCAACTCCTCACAGACAGTCACCCGGAGCTGGAATCGAACCCACAACCTCCAGGTACCTGGAGCTGTGTGACTGCGCCACCGTCGTATGTTATTTTTGTTACTCTTATAATACAACTGAAATATATTTCTCTGAGCTGCCTGAACTAAAAACAAGGTCATTAAAATGAGCTTAAATCATTAACAAAATCTAAAATAAAAGTCACTAATATAAACAAAAAATCAGACCGTGTCAGAATAATCACTAATAAAAATTATACAGAAGCACAAAATATACTAATATTCATTCGTTGTCTGTAAATGCTTATTCAGTTCAGAGGGGGCGCCAGTCCTTAGAAGGGCAACACACACTCACACTTTTGAGTCACCAATACATCTACCAACGTGTGTTTTTGGACTGTGGGAGGAAACTGGAGCACCCGGAGGAAACCCGTGCAGACACAAAGAGAACACACAACACTCCTCACAGACAGTCACCCAGAGGAAACCCCCACAGACACAGGGAGAACACACCACACTGCTCACAGTCACACAGAGGAAACCCACGAAGACACAGGGAGAACACATCACACTCCTCACAAACAGTCACCCGGAGGAAACCCACGCAGACACAGGGAGAACACACCATACTGTTCACAGACAGTCACCCGGAGGAAACCCACACAGACACAGGGAGAACACATCAAACTCCTCACAGACAGTCACCCGGAGGAAACCCACGCAGACATAGGGAAAACACACCACACTCCTCACAAACAGTCACCCAGAGGAAACCCACGCAGACACAGGGAGAACACACCACACTCCTCACAGACAGTCACCCGGAGGAAACCCACGCAGACACAGGGAGAACACACCACACTCCTCACAGACAGTCACCCGGAGGAAAACCACGCAGACACAGGGAGAACACACCACACTCCTCACAGACAGTCACCCGGAGGAAAACCACGCAGACACAGGGAGAACACACCACACTCCTCACAGACAGTCACCCGGAGGAAACCCTCGCAGACACAGGGAGAACACACCACACTCCTCACAGACAGTCACCCGGAGGAAACCCACGCAGACACAGGGAGAACACACCACACTCCTCTTTGTTTTTTTACTGCTCCACATTCTTTCAGACCCAATTTGTCCAATTATTCCTCTCCCAGCCGAAGGATAACTATCTTATTTTCCCCTTTCTCAAACAGCAAATCTTTGAGTGATGTTTATTTGAACAGGGACCTTCTGGTAGATCATTCCATAAACTGTGTCCATGTCTCGGCATAAAGCTGAGTGAGTGAGAGATTGTAGACTTCTTTATCAGTGGGATCAGTGCTGTTGTGGAGATATTAAACATTCTAATTTTACTTTTCTTTTGTTAAATTATTTCTGTGGCTAGTTCAGTCTCTCTGCTGTTGTTTATCTTTGGTACAAATGCTGAGTCATATGTAGCATTGTGTGTTGTAACAGCAGCTGACAAAACATCTTATCTATGGGAAAATGCACAGTTGTTTAGGTCGTGCCTTTAAACAGTGTTTGCCTCCCAAAGAGTGTGTCCCAGACATGGTTCATAAACACGGACAGTGCTGCCACATGGCAATGTGTTTGACGTAAATAGCAACTGGCACAAGGCAAATACCATAACACTGCAGCAATGTGCTGACCTTAACAGGACCGAGAGAGAGAGAGAGAGAATGTTGACTCTGGGGGAGCCATATATCCATGATGGAGCAATGTTTTAACCTGATTGGGTGCTGTGTTTGAACACATAATTTGCTCAGATACATGCTAACAGCAAAGGTCTAGCCAAGTCCACACTCCTTGCCTAACACCTTACCTCAACTAATTAAATACTGAGTAACTTCTAGAACAGCAGTGGAAAATCTATCAACATGTGAGCTAAAGTTTGTGTGACTTTGTGTGCTTCTATTTTTCAGCCTATTTTGGTCTAAAATAAAATGTTAAGGGCGGTGAATAGCGGCTAAGGGTGGCATGGTGGCATAGCAGGTAGTGTCGCAATCACACAGCTCCAGGGTCCTGGAGGTTGTGGGTTCGAGACCCGCTCCGGGTGACTGTCTGTGAGAAGTGTGGTGTGTTCTCCCTGTGTCTGCGTGGGTTTCCTCCAGGTGACTGTCTGTGAGGAGTGTGGTGTGTTCTCCCTGTGTCTGCGTGGGTATCCTCCGGGTGACTGTCTGTGAGGAGTGTGGTGTGTTTTCCCTGTGTCTGCGTGGGTTTCCTCCGGGTGCTCCAGTTTCTTCCCACTGCCCAAAAGCACATGTTGGTAGGTGGATTGGTGACTCAAAAGTGTTCGTAGGTGTGAAAGTGTCGCCCTGTGAAGAACTTGCGCCCCCTCTAGGATGTGTTCCCACCTTGCGCCCAGCGATTCTGGGTAGATGCCAGACCCACCGTGACCCTGAATTGGATAAGGGTTACAGACGGTGAATGAATGAATAAAATGCTAAGACGGGAAAATGACTCCTGCTTAATTTTTTCTTTCCGCATTGCCCATTATATCATCTCCACCATTTAGGTGCACTTTGTACTTCTCCAATTACAAAATGTAGTCCATCTATTGCTCTGCATACTCTGTCCGCCCCAATTCACCACAGAGCAAGTATGATTTGGGTGATGGATCATTCTCAGCCTGTGAGGAGTTGGTGTGTTCTCCCCGTGTCCGCGTGGGTTTCCTCCGGGTGCTCCGATTTCCTCCCACAGTCCAAAAAACACACGTTGGTAGGTGGATTTGCAACTCAAAAATGACCGTAGGTGTGAGTGTGTGTGTGTGTGTGTGTGTGTGTCTGTGTTGCCCTGTGAAGGACTGGCGCTCCCTCCAGGGTGTATTCCCGCCTTGCGCCCAATGATTCCAGGTAGGCTCTGGACCCACCGTGACCCTGAATTGGATAAGCTGTTACAGACAATGAATGAATGAATGAATCATTCTCAGCGCTGCAGTGACACTGACGTGGTGTGTGCTGCAAATGGATCAGAAACAGCGGTGCTGCTGGAGTTTACACACCCTGTGTTCACTCACTGTCCACTCTGTGAGACAGTCCTCCCTTGTTGTAGATGTAAAGTCAGAGACAGTAACTCATCTGTCGCTGCACAGTGTGTCGGTCATCCTCTAGTCCTTCATCAGTGCACGCAGGATAATGTCGGCTGGATGTTTTTGGTCGGTGGACTATTCTCAGTCCAGCAATGACTCTACAGTATTTGAAAACTCAAGCAGCACTGCTGTGTCTGATCCACTTGGAACACACCACCACCAAACCTTTGTCACTGCAGCGCTGGGAATAATCCAACAGCCAAACAGTACCTGCTCTCTAGTGGCCTGTTGGGGTTCTGACAATTGAAATAACGGGTGAAAGGGGGTTAACAAAGCATATAGAACAACAGATGGACTACAGTCTGTAATTGCATGGTCAGTGGAGCTGATATAATAGACAATCGGCGAGAAATTCATATTTTAAATCTCCTCATCGTCATACATCTAAGACTAGTTTAACCCTGTAATAACTTAAGTTGCTGGAACGGGGTTCAATACCATCCTCCACCCACCTCTGCTTCTTGGTAATGAAACCAGTGGTGGGGACTGAAGTGTGCTCAGTTTGGAGAGGCGTTCACCCACAGGGGGCGACTGAGATCCGAGCCTTCCCCTCCCCAGCGCTGCACTCTTCTCCTCCCTCTGTCTGTTCAGTGAGGGGAAGATCAGAGCTGAACGAGCCCGGTTTAAACACCCCAGTCAAAATGCTCCTCGTAGACTCTCACATTTACACTGTTCTTCTCACAGACCTTCATTTTGCGAGGAGGTGGTGATGGACCTAACCGAGGAATTACCGCGTTCATTGTGAAGAACGACCAAGGGAACGACCCAGGGACCGTGTCCCCGCTTTGTTCGCCGAATAAAGCGGTTTCTGATAGAACTGTAGCTCAGCATGGACACTCCAGAGAAAGGGAACAAGTCCGAGGACGAACCCGAGTCTGCAGAAGGTGAAGAAGAAGTCGACCCCAGAATCCAGGTAGAAATGCACTGTTGTATTTACACTGAAACGAACTCGAATACACGGGTTACATGGCTATTGAACTGTGTTTATATGACATTATATGACCTACAATGTGCAGGGTATATGTAAGCTTTTTAACATATAAAAACACATGCCATAAATGTCATTCTGTCACATTTCAACAGGTAGAGGAACAGGCTGAAGGTTTGAAGGTTAAAGAGACTCAGAGCTAAGCTCCCGTTAAAGGGGAATCCCACCAAGTTCCTCAAATTTCTGCATAATTCCTCGATAAAGCTGTAAACAAAGGCATGCGGTGTGGTTTAATATAAAGTGTTCTTCTCTAGAGATACTTGCCGAGACAGAAGTGTTCAAAATGGAGGTGATGGGAACCAGACGTCTTCACAAAACTGTTGACTATATGTTGGCTGATACATAAGACATTGAGACAGATCTTCCCAGTAAACAATTAGCCGTTGATTCAACGTTGAAATAATGTAACGACTGCCGTCTAATCAACGTTCTCTTATGGTTGAAAATGAAAGTTGAAAAGACGTCCAAACACAGAGATTGAAAAACGACTGTTAGATGTATTTTGGACGTCCATTGACGTTATTAATTGGTCCCGACATAAATTACTTGTATAAAACGCGTTTTGGACGTCCACTGACGTTATCGACTGGTCACCACTTAACTACCTTATTAAGATGGATTTGGACGTCCATTGACGTTTAAAATATGTCCTTGACGGACAGACTACTTTTAGACCTATTTTGCACGTCCAGGGACGTTCCTTGTTTACTGGGTTTGGTCTAAAACATGATTAAATATCTTCAGAGCAAAGAAAAGGCTTTGTTTTACCTATTAATATTATATATTATATAAAACAAAGTAGACATTTGCAGGCTAAATAGTTGGTTTGCTATTCTTATTTAGACACCTGGTTCCTATCATCACAACTGTAAAGAAATCTAAATTAAGTTTCAGCATATAACATTTCACATCAGACATATGCGAATAACTTGGTTTATAACAAGTGAAATATGTAGAATTTTTAAAAAGTGGGGGGATCTTCCCTTTAATGTCAGACTGAGATAAGAACCCAAGCTGCTTGGACCGAGCTTAGATTATGACCTCTCTTCTGTATGTGTTTGTGTAAGAGGTGACATGGTCGTGCATGCAGGAGTTGTGTGTATGGGCACTGTGTGTAAAGGGCATTTCAAAATTTCTTCATAACACCTGCAATGAGATATAAACAAAGTCTCTGAGAGTTCTTTAATATGAAATGGTTTCTGTAGAGAAATGTACTGACTTGGACTTTTTGCAGCGGTGGGTTGTGATGTCTACAGCACTTAACGTTTTCTGTGAGAATTGATTTACTTTAAAATGACCCATATGTACTTCTCCACCATTTCTGGATGAGAAACCTCAATCAAAATGATAATAAAAACAATGTTAATGACATCAGTCAATGTATTCGTAGCCATTTTATATGCAAATTGTGCGAGAGTATTTTGCTAAACCCGCAAGGGTACATTAACAGCTTTAAAATGCATTCTTTAAATGCCTGGTTTCTATTAGCATCAGGATCAATTTTGGCACAGATATTTATACCTACACAAGTGAAACTCCCTCTTGTAATGCATCAAGGAAAGCCCCCAAACTTTACTATGAGCAGGCTCACATTATATTCGTTGGTATGAGGCCCACATGCAGGGGGTTTGTCCGAAGTGTATGTTAAAAACAGCATTCCTTCTGTCTTTGCACGTATCCACCATTCTCAGCACACTGTAGATACAATACCAGAAGTATGCTAAGTGGCATGTTTGCTGAGGTGAAGCCGCCACAGTTGAGCTTAAATTTCCACCTCGGTTTAGTTTCCTAAACGTTTCCAGATGTTGCTGCTCCACTTGCATTGGGAAGGCCTTTTTCTTATGCTCTTGAATCACACCCCTTCTGTTTCATGTCAACAGGGAGAACTGGAGAAACTCAATCAGTCCACGGATGACATCAACAGATGGGAGACGGAGTTGGAGGTAGGTCAGACCTGCCTCAGGGCTGCACGCCTTGTTTATCTTGTCATTGTTTCCTCTAAAATGGTTGGGGGAGCCAGGATTCCAGAAGGAAAACCCTCTCTCAAAAGCCCTCCGCCCTCCCCCCTTTCCCAGATGGGTGTATAGAAAGTTCCTCATGCCTGAATGACATCCTCTGGATTTGTGTCCAGCAAGCAGAGGAAATCGTTTATCTCTGCGTCTGGAAATCCGGTGCCACAGCTTAGGAAACGAGAAAACAGTTTTGTGTCGCACAAGTTATTTTTAAAATATTTGTTTTAAGTGTTTTTATAAATGGCTAACTCAAAGAGCGCTTCAACTTTACGTACTAAATAGTGGATACTGATATAATCCATTCATTCATAGTCTGTAACTGCTTGTCCAGTTCACGGTTTCAGTGGGTCTGAGCCTACCCAGAATCACTGGGTGCAAGGCAGGAACACACCCTGGACCAGTCCATCGCAGGGCTACGCACACTCACACATTCACACCTATGGACAATTCACATATAAACATGTGTTTTTGGTCTTTTGGAAGAAACCCATGCAGACACAGGGGGAACATATCAAACCCTTCACAAAGAAGTGGCTTGAACCCACAACCTCAGGAACCCGGAGCTCTGTGGCATATTATATATTAAATTATATATGGATTGAAATCCCACTGTCTGTGAGGAGTGTGGTGTGTTCTCCCTGTGTCTGCGTGGGTTTCCTCCGGGTGACTGTCTGTGAGGAGTGTGGTGTGTTCTCCCTGTGTCTGCGTGGGTTTCCTCCGGGTGACTGTCTGTGAGCAGTGTGGTGTGTTCCCCCTGTGTCTGTGTGGATTTCCTCCTGGTGCTCCAGTTTCCTTCACACACATGTCATTAGATAGATCCGCTGTGTGATGGTGCCCTGTGATGGACTTACACCCCGTCCAAGGTGAGTTCCTGGCTTGCGCCCAGTGATTTCATGCAGGCTCTGGACCCACTGTGACCTGGATGAACGAAGGCAAAATATTATGTGCAGAATTATTGTGATAAATGCTATCATTGTGGTACAGATCCAGTTACAAGTAACACTACAGAACCTTTGCTTAGTTTGCATTTTGCCTGATGCTGAAATTATGGACATGTTATTACTATATAAATGCTATGTAGCTTACCTTTTAAAATTATATAAATATTATAATGCATCAGTGTACTGTATGATTGAACCCAAACTCTCTTAAGATAGCTAATGCATCAATGCATGCTTTAACCATGCAGAAGAGTGCTGTACCCACTTTTAAAATAGACAGAACATTAAGGGTGTTTTCAAACTTGGGTGGTTGACGGTTGAGTCATGCCTTCTTTTGCATATGTCTTTTTACAGGAACATCTTACACTGAGAAATATAAATCTGCAATTCTTATTTTTCCACATTAAACCTGGCAACCCTTGTTACCGATCTTTGTCTTTGTTGGAGAATGAACTAGAACTAAAATCATATGTTGTGTTGGTTCCTGTTTGGGTTTTGTTTATCTTCGTGCACTGGATAAATTCACTTTATCAGTTTCTCACAAGTGTCTTTGTATCAGTTAAATCAGTATTGCTGTGGTCAGAGAGGGTATTTCTATAGAGGAACAAATAGAAGAGAGGAACAAACTTGTAATTCAGGCTACAGTTTATACGAAACACAACTGTTTACATATATATCCCATATGTCCATCCGGTGAGGGTTCTGCTTTCTAATAACAGTTAAGATCCCTTATCTAAAGTGGTGTAGTCCACAGGGAGGAATTCCTGGAATGTGTTTTCCAAGGAGAGTGTCCTGCACTTTCTCTGAAAGGCCTCCTGTCAAAACCTTGCCTCTTGGGGCTGTGTCACACTTCAATTAACCAGCTCACTCCAGCAGCAATGCACTGGAGGTAAGAGTTATGCAACAATGAAAATGGCTATTGTTACCTATTAGTCACTACAGAGCTTCAGGATGGGGTCTGTCACAGGAAACCCGACTCTTTCTGACGTCTGTTCTGCTGTGGGGCAGCGATGGAGGATGTAGATGTCAGTGAACTTGAACTCGTGTTGGCATCCGGACTTCAAAACTAGCTCTTTTCACACTTAAAATCCCGTGACATTACTGGGTTTGTTTTACCGTAACGGCCAGGCTTTGTGATGGTCACGTTTGCAGCCCTTAAACAATTGCTTTTTGGATTTTGCTTGGTATGAAAGTCCTAGTACACAGGATGTGACCTTGTTACCAGCTCTTTCCTTCGGGATAATGTACAAAAGCCAAAATGCCCACCTCTTTTAATGAGTAGTTTTCACTAGGTAGTATTTCTACCTTAAAACAACAGCTTCAAAATCATTATGATGCTCCACTGACCTGTAATAAGGAGAACAGAAACTCTGTCATTGCTACTCCAGGCTCAGCACTGCAGAAACTGCACTATTTAACTTCGGGGAAGTGTATGGAACCACCATCTTGAATTCAGGACAGTGCTGTAAAAGTTTATTACACTTTTCCACTGTAGGAGGAGCACAGGATGAAAATACCCAGTCTGACCTAGTGTTCCTTTAAAGTGCATTTAAAACTGACACAAAAAAAATATTCACAACTTGACAAAAGATTAGGATGCTTTACACAGGCCACACAGGAACCTAAGTTCACAATACTCAAAGCCAGACGCTGGCTAGAAGGGTATAATACTCACCGGCATTGAACTGTAGAGTAATGAAGCACCATCCAGTCATATTGGGGGAGGTTGGAATGGTGAATGCGATCAAACGTAATCACCCACCATCAATATGTGACCCCAGTAATATTCACTGGAAGTGGCTGAATGCTATTAAATCCTCTGTATTTGTTCCTATATTCCCCTGTACAGTACTGTGCAAACATCTTAGGCACCTAAGATATATACAACAATAAAATAATATAAAATATATAAGATATTTGTTTTTCTATAAAGTAGTAGGTGAGAGTGAGTTTGAAGAACAATGTTTTGTTCAGATTCTCCTTGATTTGCATGAATTTTTTAAATCAACAGCACACATTATTTAAAATCGTTATTTATTTATTAACCGCTAAAACTAGATGTTGGATGATAACCTCAAGTAATACGGACTCCACGAGGAGAGATTTGGACAAAGTTAAAACCAACACATTCGCACACAGAGTATTACACTGGAATAATGTTATAATGCACAGTACTGTGTATATATTCTTTCTAGAAAAAGAGTAGAAGTTGTTTCTGCAGCAAAAGGAGAACAATCTCTCCATAACTGGTCTTGATTTTTGATTTCAGAAGAATCCCTCTCCAATCTTTCGAAACATGACAAGTGCACACTCTCTGAAAGACACAAAAACACTAAAACTGTTGCAGGAATTGCACCATATCTTACATCCATAGCCCTCTTCCGTGCAGCTTTCTTCTGAAGGAGCTTTGTCTGGGTGTGTCTTGCTTGTTAACTTTATTAGTGCTGAATTGAGTTAGCTGAACCAGCTCTTTTCAGGAAGGTTTCATTTCTTCACATTTCTGCCAATGGAAAAGGAGTCAAATATCCTGAAAAAGAGAAGAATGTACAAATCAGTACAAGGCGTTCCTCAACATACACCACAGGAGATAGGATTGGAGTCTGGGGTCGATTAGCCATGCAGAGCTTGCTGAAGTGTGCAAAATCTGGGTCGTACAGAACACATCAAACAGGACAGCACTGATCTAGCAGTCTTGCTCCAAACTCCAGCCGTCCCCCTGTTTCAGGCCACTGCTGTATATGGTGCAACCCCGCTCTCTTTCTCTTCGCCAGTCGCAGTGGGTAAAACAATAAACCATAAGTTCACGCCTTAGTAGGGCTTTTAAATGTATCTCTAAGTATCTCTAACAGTGTTGTAATTATGCGTGTGCAAAACTGCATGTAGAACAAAACACATTTCCATTTCGTGACGGATGTTTCCATCACTCTTCTGTCTCTGGGTTCATGGAAAGCATAAAAGATTGTGAGTACTTTGGAATGAGCTGGAATTTGCTGAAAATAAAATGGCTGCTGAAAACAATTTGAATGTTGAGTGGGGACGAAGCTGTGGCGCAGCAGGTTAGTGTCACAGTCACACAGCTCCAGGGACCTATAGTTACGCTCTGGGTGACTGTCTGTGAGGAGTTGGTGTGTTCTCCCTGTGTCTGTGTGGGTTTCCTCCGGGTGACTGTTTGTGAGGAGTGTGGTGTGTTCTCCCTGTGTCCGTCTGGGTTTCCTCCGGGTGACTGTCTGTGAGGAGTGTGGTGTGTTCGCCCTGTGTCTGCGTGGGTTTCCTCCGAGTGACTGTCTGTGAGGAGTGTGGTGTGTTCGCCCTGTGTCTGCGTGGGTTTCCTCTGGGTGACTGTCTGTGAGGAGTGTGGTGTGTTCGCCCTGTGTCTGCGTGGGTTTCCTCTGGGTGACTGTCTGTGAGGAGTGTGGTGTGTTCTCTCTGTGTCTGTGTGGGTTTCCACTGGGTGACTGTCTGTGAGGAGTGTGGTGTGTTCTCCCTGTGTCTGCGTGGATTTCCTCCGGGTGACTGTCTGTGAGGAGTGTGGTGTGTTCTCCCTGTGTCTGCGTGGGTTTCCTCCGGGTGCAGGCAACTCAAAAGTGTCCGTAGGTGTGAGTGAATGTGTGAGTGTGTGTTGCCCTGTGAAGGACTGGCGCCCCCCTCCAGGGTGTATTCCTGCCTTCAAGGTAGGCTCTGGACCCACCGTGACCCTGAAATGGATAAGTGGTTACAGATAATGGATGGATGGATGAATATTGAGTATTATATTAGACAAATTGATAAGCAATGTATCTTTTCTTTAACATTACACATTCAAATATTTAAAAGGACACCATGTGGTATTTTCACCTTAAAATAGGAGCTTCATCATTGTGATGCTCCACTGACCTGTAATAGGGTGAATAGAGCTTCTATCTTTGGTAATCCAGGTTAAGCATGGCAGAAACTGCACTTTGTAACTTTGGGAGGAGGGTAGGAAACCACTCAGTTCGAGGGAAAGTGCTGTAAAATTGCCATGAGATGTTCGAACACACTAAAGGGTAAAGAAAAAACTTTAAGATGGCTGCACTAGTCTGCTCCTGTAGAATGACTACTGCAGCTGTCTAAGCAATGTTTTTAAGTTTTTTTAAGTTTTCTCAGATAACAGTGTACATTCTGTGACTATGATATGCCTTGAAGGGTATTTTTGGAAATCATGCTTTTTTGAGAGGTGACATTGCAGAGATCAGTTAAATCTTGTCTTGAAAAGACAGCTCTTGCAGTCTTTTTTTTTTTAAACCAACAACATGTGCAGCTCGGGTTCAAGGTTTCACTTCACAGAGTTTATGGGTTTGCTGAATTTCCTTAATGTGAAAAATGCTAATTTGTTGCTCTGTTTCAGTGAGACCTAACTGCATGTCTGTTCTTAGGACTCGAGGCAGAGGTTTCGTGCCGTTCTGGTGGAGGCCACAATCAAGCTGGACGAGCAGGTGAAGAAGATTGGGAAAGCAGTGGAGGAGTCCAAGCCATACTGGGAGGCCCGGAGAGTGGCTCGGCAGGTAAGCTCACTGCTGGGAATCAGACTTCTTTACAGGACCCAAAAAAAACAAGCTTCTAGGAATGGAAGCATTAGGCAGTGAGAACTGGTGGCCAGCATTTGCTTGTAGTTTTTGTGCCATGTCGCATTGGCTCTATTTGACTGCAGTAGTTGTCAGAAAATGTTTTCTGAGCCTAGTCTAGAATCAATACCTGAGAGGAGAAATGTCGTTTTATGACCAGTCTAACGATGCTGTACTTGCATTGTCCATTACTTAGATCATAAATTGGTGGGGGACGACGCGGCAAAAATAATATAAATTTTATATATATATATATATATATATATATATAAAATTATAATCCTAGATATTTTTTAAATATTAGTTATATTTCACAAATGATTGACATATACACTGCTCTAGGAGTGCTTCATTTCAATGATGTATCAATACTGTGGGGCTAAAATGGTATTAAATATTTAAAATTATCTACTTAATATCCATTTAATTAGACTTTGGTTTAATAAAACCCTTAAGTACCAGGAGAATTATTCATTGAGATAAACAATATTTTTAATGATAATGATAAAGTTTCATGATATCGCCCACCTCCAGCTCAAGCACAGATATGTAAATCTTGCCAGAAAGGAACTGTCTCTTTTTGGAGTTTTTTTAACATCTAGAACAGCTTTGAGAACTGGGATGAAAGGTGAGGATTGTCAGTTTGCCACATGCTTGATTGCACATGATGGCAATTTTTTTAGAAAGCACTCAAAGGCTTCTTCAAACCTTAAGAAACGCAGTTGATGTAGTCATCCCGGCTGATTTGACAGCATACTTTGAAGTAGAGAAGCACATTTAGAGTGTTGTGGCGGCTCTGAGAGGTTTTGTAGCAGCTGGAAAAGAGCTAATGACCCAAAGCTAAGTAGGTATCCGGAATATGAAGTGGCGTTCACTTCGTCAGGTGCGGAATAACTAGTCCATTTAATCTGCTTCCTAATATAATGAATGTGCTTTAGAACAGCACAAAAGCCATTTAGCTTATGTTAAGCTGTTTCCAAGAGCAGAAGCTGTGTCCCAGGCGACCAAAGAGCTGCGCGTTTCACGTTCCTGAAAATTCAAAAATTACACTTCTGCGCCAACTCTTTTCATTTTTTTTACATCTTTGAATCTGTGTGTGAAACAGTTGCTTGAGACAGCACTTTCGCTAAATCTTTGCTCTACTTTCACTTCACACTCTCACATACCCCCACTACTTTTACTTTCCACTCCTCTCGCCCCTCCTTTCCATTGCCCAGCACTGTTAGTAAAGTAGAGATGAGCAAAAAGATGATGTGTTGTTGTCGTTTTGACATATTTTGCTGTTATAATGAATAATATATTTCTCTGAGTGTGTTGTTGATATTGTCAGTGCTTCCAAGGACACGCACCAACTCCATCCCTCATTACAAAGACAGCATCATTCGTTCTGTTTAATTGGATTTAGTGCTGCACAGTATTTTAAATGTTGATGGCACCTTTTAAATATGGCACTTGAATTGCACTGGCTCGGTGTCAGGATTTCATACGGTGTATTAGGTTTTGTGGAATTGCAGAAAGAAAATGTGGAGAAAAAGGAAGCAATTGGTCTTAAAATTGCACACAAGTGATGAATTATGAGCAATGTTCTCTGGGATGTAAGGGGAAACCAGTACAGTGCAGGTGCATGCTTCAGTGAACTGAAGTCTTACAGTTCTTACAGTACACCAGCAGATGTTAGCATGCATGTATACACAGTTGACACAGTCTAAATTAAAAAGTCAGAAGCCAGTAAAGTGTATAAAACAACCTAGATATTTAATATGGGAAATGTGTTTTAATATTTACTGTTAATGGTAAAAGGATATATGTTTTGACCCCACTTTTTAAGTGACGTTTTTACCCTGGTTTGTATTGGGGTCCAAGTCTTAAAGGCAATTCTGGAGAGCTACTTTTCTCACAACAAACCAAACACAACCTGTTTGTGTTCAAAGAGAAGCTCAGAATATTTTAAGGTGGAACGGTGTGTTTGAGTAAGAAGCCGACTGTACCTTGTTCGTTTTTAACCAGTTCCACTTTAAGTAATCTGAAACAGCAAAAATAAGTACATTTTATCCACCTATGGAGCAGGAATAGAGCAACATCCGCATTCCTTATCATGCTTTTCAATTTTCAAAAAAGGGATAAAGTCAGAGCCATTTGACACAGAGACCCTATGTTTTTTCCCTATTTACCCAGCTAGGGCTGTGTACCAACATCAGAGCTTTTTCCAGTGTTTAAACAGACTAGAAAGCATGGTGTCATCTCCGTGTTATATCAGGTTAATGAGGTTACGTTTTAACACTCCTGACAAAATGTTTTTCTTTATCACTTACCCAGACAGGAAAAAGATGTAGTTGATGCTAAGGCCTGAGCATCAGGTCAAGAGTCATTTGTTAGCAAACATAGCCTTACATTTCCCATAAATAGAGTGGGATGTGTCGGATGACAGTTTCAACTGCACAGCTGCTCAGAGATTAAAGCGATTCTTCACAGCCCAAAGCCTTTGCCCTGGCGCAGACTGAGAAAGTTATTTTCAAATAAGAATCAGCCTGTCTCTCACACTGCAGGATTGTGTGTGTATGTGTGACTTTGCGCTGGCAGAGCTATATATAGGACGTGTTGGAGCTAATTAGCGAGGCTCTAGCGCGAAGGCTAGGATTTATGCTGATTGGAGGCTGCTGCCATGAAACGGCAATTATCATCAGCTTGTGATAACAATTAAACAGCTAGCCCACTAAACGCAGAGTTTATCCACCCTAGCCCTCCCAGATAGAGCATTCAGTGAGCCACACTCTTGAACCTGCTTTTCGCACTGAGATGCTACCCTGCTTGATTTTCTGATCATTTACGTATAACCACTTATTTAGCTTAGCCCACTTTAGCTTGGGATGTGTAATGTTTCACTCTGAGCTGCTTTTTGAACCATAACACTCAGTTAAATCTCTTATATAAAGCATGCTGTTGATACTAAGGAAAAAATCGATGTTTGCTAAGTGTGTTTGTGAAAACCTTTAATAGCTATTTTTGGAACATAAACTTGCAATAACTTAATGTCTCAGGGGAAAAGCAGATGTTAAATATGGTCATTTTTTCATCAAATAATTATCAAATTATAGCATTCTGTAATTTATACTATTTTACAATGGCCACTTAAGTAGAGAAGTGTGTGTCCTGCGAGGGCGAGGCAGATTTGAAGAGTGTTTCTCGCTAATCTCGGAGAGTCAGACACGCTTGATAAGAGACTCACTCTGAATCTCATATGCAATATATTCCTGAAATGAGGCCCACGCTGATCATGTAGTTTTTCTTTTCGTTTTTATTATTACTTTACTAAAGGGCAATGGGTTGGTTGAATCACTGAGGAGAAAAAGGTTCATAAACAGCAGCCGTCTTTGAGGCTGTGTGTATGTGTGTGTGTGTGTGTGTGTGTGTGTGTGGCCTCTGTTTGCCAAGTGCTCTTTTTTTTCTTGTGAAAAATAATGTTAAAAAATTCACAGAGAAATCATAGCACGTAACAGCAGCTGATGCAGACTGAAAACTGAAGCAGAGATCTGCCAGGAAATTGCTGGCACAGCTTTAATTCGTCTGGATCAGGGCTTGTTTAATGTGCACTAATTCATATTCAAGTTAGTAAGCAATGGATACAGATTAGGTTTCCATCTGTTTAAGTTGCAGGAATCCCACTAAAACATTAGCCGTCATAATCATTATCATATGTAAATATTTGTAGCTGCAAAGCTGACACTTTGACACCAGTGATATTTATGTGACAGTGTTAATAACACAATAATAAAATATGTTTTTAACTCTTTTAACACTATTTACAAGTTTTCTTATTTCGAAACATTCATAGGTGCAACCTGAAACCCAGCCGCACTGTTGTTGTGTTTCCATGACTGTAGTCCTCTTATTGAATGTGTTAACATAATGCTATCGTAGTATTAAAAACCCCATAGGGGGGTAAGCAGAAGCTACCGTTCTAATGCCTTTTTAGGGCCAGCTCTTTAGGGCTAAGCGACAGTTCACCACTGTTTATTAGTTTGTTGATTTGCTAAATTTGTATTATGATCTCATGTTTGATTGGCGTAAAGGGGTCTCATTTGACCTCTGTTGAATTTTTAGTAACGCCTTCATCACATGTCCTCTAAAAATGACCAATGACCTCTACATCTCTTTCTTTCATGTTCTCATTCTAACCCAACACACACACACACATCCCCACTGTGTCTGGTGTGAAGGAGACAGACAGGTGGACAGATGGACAGACGAATCTGCACATGGCCAGCTGTCACTCACAGTTAGGGGTTCGAACCTCAACGCCTCTCTCATCTAACCAATGACAGACTGGCGTTCACGGTGTGTGTGTGTGAGTGTGTGTGTGTGTGCATGACAGGGAAAGAGAGTTTGATTAACTGGAAGAGGGGCCGGTAGAGGAGCAACCATGGTATATTTTCCACTGAGTTGTAAGCGTGAAGGGCTCACTCATGTTTGATGACTGTACTGAGGCATCTGATTAATCTCAGGGGTTCCTGTGGTTTGCTAAATTACGACAGCGGTGTAATCTGAGAACTGTGGAAAGAACGGTTCATCCTCTACCCCCCACTCAGCCTGGAAGTCTTTATTTAACCCTGTCTCACACATTCATACCCCTCAGGGTCTGTACATACCAGCCTTCTTCTTACAACACGACGGTAGCTGACCGCCCGCAAAGGGACATCTGCTCAGAGCTGTGGCACGTGACCTATGAGAAATGATGGGATAAACACATGAGCTGCTTACAGCTAAACTCTTCATCCCCCTGGTCATGGTCCCTTGCTGTTTGTGTTTGGGTTTGCAGGGGTCAGCAGATAATTGGAGGTCATATTTCCTTAATCAACTGGGAAAGAAAGGTCTGACCCATTTTTATGGAGACAGGGAGTAGTTTGGATTTCACAAATGCCCAAGTCTTATGTATCAAAGTTGGATCTCAAACTGTGATCACTGTCTCCCACCACGTTTAGGTGGAATTAATGAGAACGCTTGATGTCAGGATGAATTTATGAGGACTGTGTCAGCCCCAGTGCATTACAGGACAGCCAATCAGAACAGAGATCATTCTCAAAAGCACAGCAACAATAAGGCATTTAAGTAATTTTATTTCGAAAGGTTAATTACAGATCGGATAATGGTCATGTGCATGTTGGGACATATTCCTAGAACTGAAATATGTTGGGGAAAATATGGGATTTTGACTTTCCTGACTTGTGGTTATGATTTATATAATATGCATCGCCACTTATTTATTTAAATGGAGTATTCAGTACAATGCAGCGGCCTTCACTATGCTTTTTAACAGAGATTCATCTGACCATGCAAGAATATGAGAAACCTACACCCTTCATATGGTTCTAAGTTTCATAGTAAGGCCAATAGATATTACCAATTATCAACAAATTAATATGTATCTGTCTGGCGAGTTTTTTCTCAGATATAAATTGTTCTTTAGCCTTTTTTGAAATTATTAAAGCGTTAAAGAATTTTAAAGCATTAAGGCCAACCTTCAGCTTTGTCTGTTTCTCTAGCTATTGTCTCTCTCTCTCTCTCACACACACACATACACACACAGCTGGTGCTACACTTTATGGACTCCCCCACCTTCTCTAAGTCACCTTGCTCTGTTAGACCCCCACCCATGTATTTCCCCCTCTCTCACTTTCTCTCTCTCTCTCTCTTTCTCACACACACACACACTCTCTCTCTCTCTCTCACACACACACACACTCTCTCTCTCTCTCTCTCACTGTTTCACTCTCACAGCTGGTGTTACACTTTATGGACTCCCCCACCTTCTCTAAGTCACCTTGCTCTGTTAGACCCCCACTCATGTATTTCCTCTCCAATAGAGGGCCAATAGATATTACCAATAGATCAACAAATTAATATGTATCTGTCTGGCGAGTTTTTTCTCAGATATAAATGGTTCTTTAGCCTTTTTTGAAATTATTAAAGTGTTAAAGAATTTTAAAGCATTAAGGCCAACCTTCAGCTTTGTCTGTTTCTCCAGCTATTCTCTCTCTCTCTCTCTCTCTCTCTCTCTCTCTCTCACTCACACACACACACACACACAATCTCACGCACACACAGCGGTGCACCAGCCACTTGCTTGTGAACAGACTTAATTTCTTTTCACATGTGCCACGTTATTCACTTTGATCCCGTGTGTGACGGTGGTTCGTGTTTGTTATTGTGGACACAAGGAAAACGCAGTCAGACACAGTTTACAGACTTTAAAGATACAGTCAGGGCTCTGTACTGCAGCGGTGTTGCCCAAGTCTCCTCCTGACACACCTCATTTTCCATGGCAGGATTAATCACGGAGCTTGGGCATGATCACAGCTTGTGTTTGTTGCTGTGGATACAAGGCACAGTTAAAAATACAGTGAAGGATTTACAAGGCAGTATTCACTTAATCTACATTCATAATCTGTAAAATTACACCTCTTATTGGATCTTTAGCAAGACTAAGGCTTGGCTGGTGAATTTTTAATTGGCATATATGCCACAATCTACCCCCCCCCCCCCCACCCACCCACTTCTTTGTTTTAGAAATTACGTTTTGTGTTATATTCAGAGTGTGGGTTGTCATTTAACGTGGCGAAGATCAGCCTACTTCACAGGAAACGACTGCACGCATCATGCGCCACAAACCGCTGTTTCTGGGTGATGTGCAGGGGCTATTTATGGGAAGTTTGACAAATTTAACTATGACATGTATTCAGATCTGTCCAACGTCTCTTGCAACCTGTGAATTCAGCTTCTTTTAGGTTGCATAATTGTAGGCACAGATGTTGACGGCTTGTTAAATCTCTGTAGAACCGTTGGAAAACACATTTCAGAAGAAATGTTGGATAAACAATTTAGTAGAATACAGGTGAATAGAGCTGATCTGAAATCAGTTCTTATCTGCTCATGGAGTTACTTTAAAACCAAGCACACCATTGTTTTTCTTGTGAAATTCCCAATAAGTTTGATGTCTCACGTAACCCTCTTCCCATTGAAAAAACAAAAGTTGGATCCAAAATGGCTGACTTCAAAATGGCCGCTATGGTCACCACCCATCTTGAAAAGTTTTCCCCCTCCCATATACTAATGTGCCACAAACAGGAAGTTAATATCACCAACCATTCCCATTTTATTAAGGTGTATCCATATAAATGGCCCACCCTGTATATACAGTGTTCCACAGAAGGCACAAACTGACACCAGATCAGCATTTTTACTCTGAGAAACTTGACAAAAGCCGTTGAGTGTATTCTCCCACTCTGCTCGGGACACATTAAGACCCTCATACAGATCCGGGTGGGAGATAATATGGGTGACAATGGAGTCTTGGTTGAGATTGTGGAATCTCATTGGCCTGGTTATTGGTGCAGTAGTGGCACAGACAATTTCCCTTGTGTTTCTGTAAATGGTATTCATGTGGGTCACAATGGAAGAGCGCTTTAAGCAGGCATTTAGAGTCCCCAGGATGCCAATCATTACGTTTGTGAATACAGAAAATATCCTCTATGTCGTTGACGTTAGAGACTCCTGTTGTTATAGTATTTACTCTAGGGGTGGTGCTAGTACATTTAACAATGGTATGATCATAAATTACCACAGATATAGAGCTTGTAAACAACAATAGCCAGTCTATAGTAACTCCAGGAGCTTGCGTAATAACATGTAGCTTTGGTCAGCTCATCATAACTGTTTTTTATAATACAATTATAAAAATAATTATTTTTCTGAATTTTTGTGCTAGTCATTAACCTCAAAAAAGGAAATTTGTGATTTGTATATTACATTTTAAAGATTATTTATGTCAACCACCTTTTATGTACAGTATAAAAAGTTCACGGGGGAATAACGGAAGTTGCAGCTGAACATCTGACGTAATTTCTCATTGTAGCTTGAGTTGGGTGGTGAGTAAGTAGGGGGCTTTTCTGTGCTGTGTTTAGAGGTGGCGGATGATTGGCTTCCTCTTTGGTGAGGGTGAATGAACTCTGGTTGAGGAGCAGAAGTGGGTCACAGGGCCTGGGTGCTCCTTCAACGCAGCTGCTAAGTTAGTATCATTCTAGAGCAGAAACAACATTCTTCATGAAATATACATAAGTCCTTGGTCTCTCCTCCTTTTTTTTTCTTCTGACTGTCTTTAGCAAGGCCGCTTGAAGTAGGTCACGGCTGCAGAGTGCTGGAGAGACGCTTGTGATTCAGGTCCTGCTGTGCTGCTTTTACCATCACTAAAGGGAAGAGAATAGCATATACACTCCATAATAACGGGCAGCCATCTGAAGTTCCATTGTTCCTATTCAAAATATCAAGGAAATACGGAAAAAAGAAAAGCCCCTTTGAAAGTTTTGTAAGAATATATAGCCTATTAGCAGGTTATAATCATGAGAAATCATCCCGTATTTGTGTATTATGTACCATTTCATGAATTCGACTTGTGGGTTTCATCCAACAGTCTACAGGACTGGCTACTGCTAAGTGTCAGAAGGTGTGAGTGTGTGTGTGAGTGTGTGAGTGTGTGTCACCCTGTGAAGGACCTGTGCCCAGTGATTCCGGGTAGGCTCCTGACCCACTGCAACACTGAATGGAGTAAACTGAGAAAATGCATGAATGAGTGAATTAATGAGTTACATCAATGAAAAAGGCATAATTATCACATACTAAGCCACTCTTTGTATGTTTTCCCTGGGGTCATATGTCACCCCACTATTGACTGGAGGATTGGCTCTGCAACATTGTCCAGAGGTGTGAGTGACTGGGTGAGTGTGTGAAATTGTCCACAGGGGTGTGTGGGTGTTTGTGAGTGACTGGGTGAGTGTGTGTTGCCCTGCATTGGAGTGTTGCTCTGTCCAATGTGTGTTCCTGCTTTGCACTCAGTGATTCTGGGTAGGCTGTGGACACATTGCGGTCCTGAAAAGACAATGAATGAATGAATTAATGAATGAATGAATTGAATGTTAGACTACGTTAATTTTAGTGCAAATAAATGAATATATACATACATACATTCATTCATTCATTATCTGTAACCCATATCCAGTTCAGGGTCTACCTGGAATCATTGGGCACAAGGCAGGAACACACCCTGGAGGGGGCGCCACTCCTTCACATACATACATACATTCTCACATTTCTGTGAGGGAAGTGAAGGGAAAGGAGGGAGGGGAGTTGTTACATGGGGAATAGAATTTCTCAGGCTGCTCCTTGACTGTGTTTGTTAGCTTTGACCTTGGAGGAGCACTTATCGGAGCCGTTATTTGCTCGTGTTAATGGTTTACAAATAATGACTTATTTTATACAGCAACAATTTAGAAAGAGGTCAAATGTGTCCTTTACCCCAATGTTAACCCTAACCCTGGCAGCGCTGAGAATGATCCACCACCTCATTAATATCTACTCTGTGGGGGTTCCTGACCAACAAGTATAGGGTGAAACGAGGGTAAGAAAGTATGCAGAGAAACAGACTACGGTCTGTAATTGTAGAACTACAAAGTGCTCCTGTGTGGTCAGTGGAGCTAATAAAATAGACAGTGAGTGTAGATACAAGGTAGCTGTTCCAAATCCAGTGATTGTTCAATGTCTTGCTATATAATAACTACATTAGACTTAGAATTGTATTGGTGTCTCTTTAAAGTCTGTAACTGCGCAGAGGTGTTTTTAAAGGCAATCACTGGTTAAAATATTGATCGTTTCCAAATTCCTGGCTAATCCTCAGCGATTACTGCAGCACGTTAAACCAGCAGCTGAGGCTGGGGTGTGTAAAATCTTTGGGACAGCTGAAGTGAGGGGTGTTTGGCTTTGAGCCTAAAGAACACAAGTGTTACATAACGACAGAAATTGAGGGTCTTGCGCATCCGGAAACACGCGTCCGTTTGGATGAAACCGATGATCTATAAACAACACTGGAGGCTTATGCTTCTGCCCACTCTTTATTTCTTTATTTATCATCGTCTTATAAAAATAGAACCGAATGGAAACGAACAATCAACACACAACAAAGGAGAATGCTTTGTCTCTCAGAGTGTTCACATATCGCTTTCCACTATCTCCATCCTCGTTTATCAGGGGTTCAGGATTGTGTCAGTTTCAAAATAATCCAAATGTGTAATGAGCTGCCGTATGGTGTATGATGAATACATGTGTGAAGGTTAATATCAGCCAGATCTGAGTGATTCATATTAACAAAATCACTGCTTCACTCAGACACACAAACACTGACACACCCACATTTATGAATCCAGAGCGCACACAATGTTGGGGGAGAGTGACATACTGGCAGTTGTAGGCCCAGAGCAGCTGTTACGACATAGTCTTGTAGTATGTATTGTTCTGGAATAATTTTTTTATTCAACCCCGCCTCTGCTGGAGACATTGAGTTGGAACAAAACAAAGCTCATTTTGTACAGTAATGTGTGTGTGTGTGTTAGTAAGTGGATTGCCTGAGACAATCCACTTAACACATCATGACAAAACATCTCTGCATCGTCTTTGGGAGAAGAATGACCTCTTTGTCGGATTGTTCTCCCAGTGCCTTTGTCCAGCAGATTAAATGTCGTCAGCTGGAGAACTGTGGACTGTTTGCCCCTTGTCCTGCCAAAGACTTGACTATAAGAGAAGAAGGATGCTTGTGGATCGCAGTTTAACACAACTAATAATCTATCTTCTTTACACACACACACATTATTTGAGAAGGTTTTAAACTACATATTGGAACATTGCAGTGAGGACTCAATGGCATTTTACCACAAGAGCTTTTAGCGAGGTCAGGTATAGATCGCTATCACCTTTCCAAGTAATCCCAGACTGTCTCTCCACACATATTCTCAGAGCTCCTGTAAAGTCTGGACGTTTCCAGCAGCACTCTGAAAAAAATGGGATCATTAACTTTATTATTGCTGTGATATATTTGGAAATAATGTGAGTTTTATTGCCATCGCCCTGCACTCGACCCTCGGAATAACATGTCCCTCGTCCCCTCAGACGAGAGAAGAATGGGACATTGGCGTTAAGCTGGTGACTCATCTGTCTGCGGCAGTGTGACGTAGCAGTCTGGTCCACACCCCCTCAACCCCATTTTCTGTTTCTGTCTCACCTCGAAAGAAATGTAGGGCAATAAAAAAAAGTGGGTGAAGAAAAAGGGAAGGACTCAAGGCTCCGTAATGAGGTCAGGGTTGGTTCGGTAGAGTTTCGAGAAATTCAGGCAGATGCTGGCCAATATCTAGGGCTCTCCCTTTGATCCGTAGGGCCCTGAGGCTGTGGCTCTCTGTGTGCAACAAGGGAATAGAAGGATAAGTCTGTCTTAGTGAATATGGGAAAGTAATGAAATATTAAATTAAGGATTTGAAAAGCGCTTATTGTCATACGCCAACAAGGGACACTGCAGGACCACTCTACTAAAGAGGGAACATAGAAAAAGTGTATATATCTCTGAACTATACAAACGTATCTTATAGAATTGGATAATGTGTATATGTCTGTACCATCCACACTGTACACATGCAGGATATAAATATTCCACCCTATTACACAGAAGTGACTCAGAAACGTATGCATTGTGCATTTTGTGAAGTTTTGCGCAGTGTGTTATGTATCAGCTGCACTCTGTTAGGGCCTCAGAAAGGCATCCCGTTAGTTTGTTTGCTTCTGCGTTTTTCTAACGAGGTCGGGAACCCGGACAGGAGCAAAGGGTTTTAAGTTAATCCTGCCTCTCGCCTCATGGCTCAGAAGCAGCTCTGTCAGCAGCCAGGCCTTCGTATCTCTCCGAGCCGAAGGCATGATCGCTCTCGGCCTTTCAGAGTGAAAAAGCGCTTTATGAAATATACAGCTCCTCATCCCACCGTGCCTCTTCTCTTTATGAATTCT
The DNA here is from genome assembly GCF_029633855.1 of Hoplias malabaricus. Taxonomy (NCBI): domain Eukaryota; kingdom Metazoa; phylum Chordata; class Actinopteri; order Characiformes; family Erythrinidae; genus Hoplias; species Hoplias malabaricus. The sequence continues at coordinate 10,159,940 of NC_089805.1, read as the reverse complement.
TTAGCAGAAGATATCGCTGAATAATTCAAGAGAAGCTTACTGTGCAGCAGCATCATTTTACAGGAGGAGCCCCCTCACTCACACCACAGGCCAGGGTTGTACAGTACATTACATGGTCGAGTTTTTGCTTACAGTTGTGACAATGCAGCATATTTGAGGAAAGGATGAAGGCACCGTTTCTAATTGGTGAATTCAGCTACTTTAGGGTGCACTCATTCCTGTATTCCTTATAAAATCTCTGTAGAAAAGCATTGAATATAGTACATTTACTGCCAATCATCAGTTCAGAAAGCATGTATGGAAGTCTGCTTGAGATTACTGACAAATTGGAAGCAAGTCTGAATCCTGTGTGTGATGTTTTAAGCCAGGGGTCACTAATTGGCAGGCTACAGCCCGGGTCCAGACCCAGACACTGACCCATCAGGACCTGGACCTATAAGTGATAAACTATGGAGGATTATTTAATTTTGAACTAAGTGTTGATTTAAACTGGTGGAACATTTCCAGCCATTACAGCGCAGCTTTAGAGGTCGAGGAAACTCACAGACCAATAGCGCGCATTGTACTCATCACACGTGATGCTACTCAGCCAATCACATATGTGCTTTAAGATAAGTGCTGAGACTCTAGTGGGCAAAAGCAGTAAAGTCCACGACAACTAGTCATTAACCAATATATTGTAATATGCACATTTTTTAAAAACATTGCTTTACATTTTATTGAAATTAGAAAAATATGAGTTTTTATTTGTAATTATAATTTATCCAAGTATTGTTGGTAACTACATTAAATTCTGACAAAACTACTGGGCCACTCCAGTTTACAGGATAGAGCTGTGATCATGAACTTGAACGCAAGGCTTGAGGAAACTTTCTCTAACTCAACCTTGATGATTTAAAATGAATTGTAGCTAAATACCCGTTTCAGGCGGACGGTTTGCACAATGCTAATGAGAGACCCTGTGTTTCTATTACAAACTACTGTACCCTTTTATCTCCAGTGACTCCAAAACTCTCAAAAACTAAGCAAATCCTGACTCTGGTTGATTATATTTGCATCGTTTCAGGCTCAAGTGGAGGCTCAGAGGGCCACGCAGGAGTTCCAGAGGGCCATTGAGATCCTGCGGGCAGCTAAAGAGACCATTGCTCTGGCCGAGGAGAGGCTTCTGGAGGAGGACAGCCGACAGTTTGACTCAGCCTGGCAGGAGATGCTCAACCACGCCACACAGAGGGTGAGATAAGGACACGGCGAACTGTTAGCTCAGGAAATCCTCTGCAAATGGTCCAGTTCTACAACAATGAGCTCTGTGTGTTCTTAATGTGTGGCTCCCAGTCTTAAAGGAACAGGAGCAGGGCTGGAAAGCATCATTACCGATAAATAATAAAATTTTAAAGGCTTTGTGACACCCACGTAAGTGTTTCAGGATGCCTGTTATAAACCTACACACCTTTACAGGGTAATTCCCGCAAGCATCAGTTGTCAGTAGCCAGTTTCACCTTGGAAAGTGTTATGGTAATTGACGCCTGTGGAAATAAGCTTTTATAGATGTTTATTGAGGCTTATGTCAGCTGTCGCGGCTTATGTAGGTGTCCTTTAGCCTTATGACCAAACACCTATGGATGCTGCCACTATGAAAAAGATTATTACTTGTTATTACTCTGTATTACTTGGAGCTGAATGAAACACTTAAATATGTGAAAGCATACAAGTTTCTGGAATGTGAAATGTGTTAAAACAGAACATTTCACTGAGCTAGACCATGTTTAAGAAGTTGCATGTCCTTTTCATGACCACCTGCAGGTGATGGAAGCAGAGCAAAGCAGGACCCGCAGTGAACTTGAGCACAGAGAGACAGCGGCCAAATACAACGCAGCTATCAGCCACATGAGACAACTGGAGAAGAAACTCAAACGCACCATCAACAAGTCGCGGTCAGTACTCCTGTGTGGCCCTCTCTAGCTCTGCATTTTATACTATTCGGCCATTTAAGTTTAATTCATGTGGCTTTATTCACCTCAAACGTCATAAATCATTTTAACATCGTGCATCCTGTCTTTATCCCTTAGTATTAAATGGTGCATTTTGCACTGGGGTTTTATGCAGCAGAGAGTTAAGCTCAGAACTAAACCATCTTTACAGCATTTGAGAATTCGCTCTCATTTCCTGAATTTGAAAAAGACCATATTTTTAAAGAGAAACTAAGTTTCTTTTAGAGTGTTAGATAACAATGATCAGTTCTCATAGAAAAAGTAGCTTCTGAGCTGAACTCAAAGTACATTCTTTTAAACCGGATGACCCTGTTTTATCAGTGTCAGTTTGGTCTCCCCCCATTGTTTCCCCCTCTCTCTCACACTCTCTCGCACTCTCTGAGCATAAGCTTGAGCTGTGTTATTGTAATCTGGCCTGCTGGGCCAGGCTGATGTGCTCCAGATGTGCGGTCTGTTGCTGGCTTTCTGCTCAGGAATGTAGCCCTGCTGTTGCCATGGCGATCTCCTCTGCACATCGCCTGCAGTTACTGTCAACTCTAACGTGTCTCTCCCTGTCTCTCTCTCTCCCCCTATAGGCCGTATTTTGAATTAAAGGCCAAATACTACCTACAGCTTGAGGTAGGTCTGTTTTTCTTGCTTTTTCTTTGCTTTTCTTGATTGTTTTCCAAGACTCAAGTTAATTTGTCCCTGAACTAAATCAATAAATACATAATAAACCACAGAATATATATATTATCGTATAGTGGATTTACATATCCATGTTAATGAATATTAAGAAGGTGGAATCCTCATTTTGTTCACCCCATATCTTTGCGTCTGGCAGCAACTGAAGAGGCGAGTGGACGAGCGGCAGGAGAAGCTGACCCAGGCCAAAGCAGAGTACAGGACAGCTCTGCGGAACCTGGAGATGATCTCCGATGAGATACACGCTCGCCGGCGTCTCTCGGCCATGGGGCCACGGGGCTGTGGAGTCGGGGCTGAGAGAGACGGAGGACCTGGAGATGACATCTCCTTCAAAATGGAGTCAGACGGCCTATCGAGTGAGTGTCATCACCAGGAGGACTGTTAGAGTAACATTCAATTATGACAATTTTTCTGTAAACTTCAACTCTTCTGTTCTTGAACAAACCAGTTTATGCCTCAAAGGGTGGGTCATGTTTAAAATAGGATTAGTGCAGAACCCAGGCCACTAGGTGTCAGTGTACTTTATAGCCAGTCTTACTGGCGGATCGAGAACTAGATTTAATCTCCAGTAACTTATAGAGTTGTGCTTTTTTAGCAGTAAATTGAAATGTTGTGTCCAGAGGTTTGGGTCAATGTCCAAAATGACTGTTTCACAACTTTGGAAATGCCAGGCTTAAAGAGTGTGATTCAAAAGAAAAAGGCATATAAAAGGCCCATTAAAACCTAGCACTTTGGTGGAAGCACAGACACTGAAAGAGAAAACAATGGAATACGTTGTGGAACAGAAACATAAGCTCTGTTTAGAGCTGGCGGTACAGTATCATGCCCCAGAAGGAGATGTAGCTCTGAACAGGGCCTATTTTGTCTCTGAGACTCTGTCTAAAACTATGCCTTAGGCCCAAAACAGGCTTTGAGAGGTGGAAATTGTTTGCAAATTGTTACACCTTCTGTTTGTATTCACTATATTACATAGTGAATAGGGCCAAGATCTGTTCCCTGTAGTAGTTTTGTTTACCATTCAAGATGTACTCTACAGTGATAAGGTTTCATTTAGAACTTATGAAGTCGTGTGTGTTTCAGTGATATCTGAGACGTTTGAGGAGGAGAATTGTAATGGCGCCACATCAGAAGACGACCCAGAGACCCAGTCCACCTGTAGCTTCAGCTCGAATTCAGCTCCACTCGACGTGCCCTGTCCGTACCTGCCCTCTCCTTCCTCTCCATACCCCCTGCTCTCTTCCTCTTGCCCCTTCCCCTCATCTTCTTCTTCTTCTTCTCCCCCTTCTCCCCCTTCTCCCACCCCCTCCCCCTGTCCTGGGGATCTGGAGCTGCCTGGTCCAGGTTCTCTGGAGGGTTTCAGCCTCGTATCTCCAGTGCTCGGACCTCGTAGTGAGTGCAGTGGAGCTTCCTCACCAGAATGTGACCAGGAGAGAGGTGAGTACTCAGTATTTAGTGCCACTGATCAAAATTAGTGAAGTGCCGCTCTTTTACCCCTCAGATTGGTATCGGCCCGTATGCTGACCTTATTAAAACTGTCCGATTGTGGCCAGCTTTGACCAATACTCGCTTGATGCAGATTCCTAAACCCAGGTGCTGACAAATGGAAAAGCATCACTCCAAAACATGAAACATGTCAAATTCTGGAAGTTTTTTTTCTGATTCCCTTGTGCTGAGGGAGGTTGAAGGAGGGGAAAGTGCTGTTCCTTCACTTTCCCTATCCCTGTTTTCTCCAGCCAGTCCTGAGGATTGAAATGGTGACCTTGCTGGGTCCGTGTACCTTTCGTTATTTAGTTTTCAATTTCTAATCCTTCAATTAAAAAAAAACAGAAAACAACCCCTTTCCAGAGTATGACCCATTTTCCAATTTTAAATGATATAATGAAAGGTTCACTGATCTTTTGTGGCTGTCCTCAAGTCGCATTCACTTCGCAAACTCTGTTCAGAGAGCTGCTGTTTTGAAGAGCACCAGAGCCAGAGTTAAACAGATAAAGTCAGGAAAGAGTCATGGTTAATCCACTGTTTACAGCAGGGTCAGGTTGTATTGATATATGATTCACTAAGAAATAATTCAGAGCTTTGTTTGTTTTAAGTTTGAAGAGCGTTGCACAAACTGAAGCGGAGTCAACTCCAAGAGTTTCAACTCAATGAATCATTCGCCAAGAGTTCCTGACTCCTAGATGCTCAAAGATTCTGTTCTTTGGGAGTTGACTCCTAATCAGGATTATAAATTGAAATTAAATAACAAAAAGTTTCAAAAGTGTGAAACAGGTCATTGTAAGTTTTTCTGTAGCAGGATTAGAGACGGAAAACCAAATAACGAAAGGTACAAGGACCTTCTGAGGTCGTTATTTGGTTTCAGTTTCTAATTCTGCAGTAGAAAGGACCCATTTAACAGTTTTGTACCTTTTCATTATCCGGCTTTCCATTTCTATTCCAACAATAGAGAAATTGAGATATCTTTATGTCATAATTCAAATAGGTCATTCTCCATTTTTCTGTTTCAGGATTAGAAAGGGAAAGGCTCATGGACCTTCCATTCCCAAGTCCTCTTCCCTAACCTTCAGGCCATGGCCCACGATTGTTGCATTCCCATTTCCAAATCAACAGGACTGTAACTAGTGTAACTGTAGCTTCATTCTAAACACAACCTGTGTTTGTATTTCAGGGGAAAGGGCAGAAGGTGCAGAGGGAAAGTCAGGCAACACTACACAAACGAGCGGTCAGAAGAGCGCCGCCCTAGAGGACAGCATGAGCCGCTTGTCTCTAAAGCACATGGAAAAGAACAAAACTGAGAGTGAACCCTTCACTGTGAACCCCACACCAGCCCCGCTGCTGCTGCTCAACTCTTGTTTGAAGTAGAGGAGAGACTTTAGGAATCTACAGAACCTACAGTATTTGTGCAACAACGTCATGTTCCAAAGGAACGTTTGTGTCCACCAAAAAACCCTCTCCAACCCTACTGACCTTACTACGAGACTGTCAGTGTTATGGAGCTCTCATTTCACAAAAGTTGGGGGAACAGAATGGTTTTCCAAGGAATCCAAAGACAGGACAAATCGAATCTTCACTTAGTGGCCATTTTATTGGAAACATCTCCCATATAGGTGCATAATACTTGACTGTAGCCTGTCTGTTACTACACAGTTTATCATTTCCACCCCCTCCATCACTCCATCTACTAACGGAAAGGGACCACTATTTTGGGTGATGGACCATGGTCAGCAAAGCAGTGAGACTGGCATGGAACATTTGACTTTTACCCTGCTTTGTTGGTCACTGATTGAATAGCAATCTCCCTGACCTGTAAATGACTTTGCCATATTGTGTTTCTCAAGTTTGCACACTCCTTCCAGTGTTAATGTATAAGCTTTTGTTTTTTTATTTTTAACTTTGTGGGTGCTGTGTTGTGTAGCACTTATATCTCCAGCTATGTCCCCTCTCTTCCCAATCTCTGTGTATTAAACCCGATATGTTAATATGGAACCTAATGTAGCGAAGAGCTCTATATTTATATTCAGCATTCGTCTTGTTACCATACTTGACCAATGTGTTGTCATGGCACATTACTGTTTATCTATGTAATAAACATAGGCACACGGAACATGCCGAAACAGATGCCATCTTTTTGGGTCTCATGGTAGTAGACAGCAGCACAGATTTCCTTCACACTATCCCTCTTTTACAGGGCACTACAGGCAGAAGTTGGGAACTCGTACTCATACTTCAAATAGCATACAGGTAGCATATGATTTCTGGAGTATTACAGTAATCCCTCGCTACTTTGCGGTTCATCTTTTACAGATTCACTACTTCGCTGGTTTTTTCATGGGGACTTAAGGCCGTGACATCGCCTAAAAATAACATTTTCTTATGGTGCATAATTTAAAAATATTTTTTATTAATTTACATGTATTAGACTGTCACAAGGTGGTATGTAAGGGAGGTCAAGGAGCAATAAACAGGGAGGAGGTAATCGCAGGAGACTTTTTTAATACAAAAAGGGAACTAAACAGAGAGACAAGAGAACTAGACAAAGACTACTAAACAAAACAAAGGGACTAATACTAAACAAGGCTAAAAACAGAGAAACTAAACAAGAACAAAACATAACAGGCTAAGCACTAAACAGATGATGAACACAAAACAGAGGCTAAGCTATAAACAACAAAGCTAAACATAAAGGCTAGGACATTATACACAAGGGCTAAACACAAGAGCTAAACACTAAACATTGGGCTAAACACTAAATAAGATAGCTAAACAGCAGAACACAGAAACTAAACAGAACACCAAAACTTTGCATCTTAGAATCTTAAGCACAGACATGGACCACAAACATACATACAATCACAATGTCTCACAACCAGGAAACACTGACATGGACTATAAAAAGACTACACAAACAAGAAACACCTGGGACAGATAACAAGGGGGCAGGAACACAAAGGAGGCACAAGAGGGAGGAGCAAAGGCAGAGACAAATGAGACAGACAGCAGGAACACACTAGACCGGGCTATACATGACACTAGGCCTGTAGGTGACAGAATATATCATTTACAAGTATTTCTTACGTACAGTACATGTATTGTTCATGCCCACATCCAAGTCAAATTTACTTACGCTAAATCACAGCTTAGGAATTACTCTATTAAAAAAAAACTGGTAGGATATCACATGTAGTTCCAGCTGAAAAACATTATAGAACGGCTGTTTAATGCAAAGGGTGGGTTGTTAACAGTACAGGGAGGGTTTTAAAAGTCCAAATGCTCGTTAAATACATAAAAAAATATCTTTCCTCTACTTCGCAGAAATTCGTTTTTCGCGGGTGGTCTTGGAACGCATCCCCCACGAAAAAAGAGGGATTACTGTGCCATGAAAAACCTTTAAGGATAAATATTTCAGGATCAGAAATAAGCACGAGTCATGTAACTGAAAATCACACAAAACTCAACAATATGGGTCTGAAAGGACATGTAGCAGTCAAGAAGCCCCTACTAAGAAAAGGAAAATAACAGAAAAAATGGTGGAGTACGGTTTTATGGACTGAAGTGTCTCACACTTATTGGGAAGGTGCAGTGTTGTAATGTTCGATTTCATCAATTTCTGAACTTTGGATTTGTGGGGGAACATTTCACAACAGATTTCTTTGAAAAAAGAAAGCATGACCCTGGTAAAGTTTGGAAGTACAAATCAAGACACAGAAGGTGCAGAAAGTAAATACTGAAAATATTTAAATACTTTTAAACACTTTCCCTGTTGACTTCTCTGTTCAAATTAGTTTTTGAAACCTGATGATAATTAGTGCTTGCCTCCGAATATTTGGCCTGGACAATGGCACAACATGCTGGCTGTGGCCTAATTAAAATCACAGACCTCTCCTTATGTCTCACATGCAGTTTTAAAATAACACACACGCGGTTTTTTGAGGGATGTGTATTTGCACCCGTTGTAGCCTCATACGATGATTTGCTGCCTCTGTTTTCCTTCTGAATCTGACTACTGTTGCTGCTCTGTCATATGACTCCACTTAAAGCCCTGCCGAGATATACAAAGCCAACACACACACACACACACACACATATACACGGCTATTGCAGCATTAAGTCTCTGAAGAAAACAAGGTTAAATGTAATACAGATAATACTGTTTCCATCATTACAGAAGATGGAAGATGTAGTCTTCATGTCACCACATGCATTTTAAAGTGATATGAGTGATGCATGAGGGTCAGGTCATCAAGGTCATTGCATTGCCCCCTATATCAAATGTAAAGCATACTTTACAAATTAATTAATTAATTTATTTAAGACCTTGAAGCAGCTGCACATGAGCCCCATGTGAAGTGAGCACTAAAGGGTAGAAATCTCCATTGAGTCTCACAGGGCTGTGGAGCAGTGAAGATAATGCAATCAAATCATTCTCAAAACAATGTTACAGCAGTGGAAAGCCTTCTCTTTTTACTGTAAAAACAACGCAGATGAGTAGAGGATGTTACCACAGCAAAGGGGAACTAACTCACTGTTATTAATAACATTAGTATAATTCTTCCTGTTTGAAAAACTGCACATTTCTCCACTGCAGAGTCATGCTGCCATATCTTCTGTAGCAGACACGTTTTATAACTGTTACTCTTCAGGGAGCCTCCCACATTGAACAAAGAAATGCTACAAGATCTCTGTGTTATCTTATATTCTTGACCTTATCTCATACTCATATTTATCCCCCACATTGCTCGTCCATAATCGTACATCATATTAGGAAAATATTGTTTTACGTCATTCTCCCTCCTTACACATACCACTGTGTTGATTTTACTGCAGATCTCATTTTCTTGAGGCCACATCGGTCAAGATAATTCCCACACACTCTGCCTATTGGACTCGCTTCCAGACCCTCCAAATGAATGTGGTCTAGAAAACTAGACCACAATTAATATGTCCTTAAAACACTGAGTCACACTAAGGACGATTAACATCCCAATGTCAGCAGATTCATCAGGAAGGACACTGTGGTCACCAATATCTTCCAGAAACCTATTACGAAATGATGCAGTCACATAGTGTAGTGAATAAATGTGCAGCTACAGCAGAATCTGCCTGTTTCCCAGGCCACTGAGGTCACATGTTTACTGTGCAGAGCTCCGCAAAAGAAAGATCTGTTTGGAGACCATGGCACCATCATTCAGCAGGATGCTAGACAGCGTAGGTAGCTGGGATCAGTCAAAGATGATAGAGCTTACTCTTGTGTTCTTTAATTATTCATTCATTCATTATCTGTAAGCGATTATCCAGTTCAGGGTCACGGTGGGAACACACCCAGTCCTTCGCAGGGCGACACACTCACACCTAAGGACACTTTTGAGTCGTCAATCCACCTACCAACATGTGTTTTTGGACCGTGGGAAGAAACCAGGGCACCCGGAGGAAACCCATGCCGACATGGGGAGAGCACAGCAAACTCCTCACAGACAGTCACCCGGAGCAGGGATGAATGAATTTATGGCTTTGATCTGCTGCTCTACTACATGCACAACATTAGGGAGACTCATCACACTACTGAGAGAGGAGATGTAATGGTGGACATTCGGGCCACTGTGAAAGGCTGTTATATTTTGAACTGAAAGATCAACTGACCAATCACAGAAGAGCATTTTGGCACCAGTGCGGAACATGAGCTGGAAATTGATTGTTATGTAGCAGACATTTTGGAAACTCTTAAATTAATTTTTCGTTTTTGAGAGATTTTGCAGCTTCTATATTACATCAGATAGCATTGAGTCATGTCATAAACATAAGTAGGTAATGATCACTTTTAAACAATCATCACATTCTTTGGAGGGAGAGCTACAGAAATTACTAGCAAAATTATTCCATTTTGAAATTTGCAAATTAGTATTTTTTATTATTTATTTATTTATTTTTTGCCTGGATCTGAATTTGACTCTATAATATGCAGTTATATGTAATTCGGTTTCAAATGCAGATAATACAAAAGAAACCCACCAATATCTTTGCACAGAGCTTTGAACTTCAGAATAAAAACACAATAACATGTTTAAAAGCACTGGGGAAAAGCCTAAATAAAGATTTGTAGATCGGCAAAATCACTTGTTTTCAGCTCGTCTTGGCAACTGCGCATGCGCTTACCGTAGGCCATTTCTGTGCGCTGATTGGCTGCTTTTACCTAAGGGCGGGACTTGCGTTGTAAACAGACGTCATGTTGAGCTTTCACATAGATTTAGATCAGCGACTTAACACTCTACTGTGTGTTGTTCATGTCTGAAAGAATTAAGAGTGTATATCATATAATCATGCAGTACCATATATGTAAAACCTATCGTGTTCTACTTTAGAAAAATAGTAATAAATAATCCTTGGGGCAGTGGAGTCACCTTTGAGCTGTGGGCAGGTTCAGGAGGAGACTGTGGATAGTTCAGGGAGCACGGAGTGATCAGTCGTTGTGTTCCTCATGGCGTTTTGTGTTTTAACAGTTGTTATTTTCTCACTGTGCCTGGGTGGTCTTCCCCAGGTCAGAGCTGATGGTCTGTCTTATGTTGCTGCAGTGTATGAGCACAAGGTCATCCTGAACCCCCATCCCAGGGTACCCCAGGAGAGGAAAGCTGCTCTGGCTCACATGAAGCAAAACCTGGATGTGTTTGAGGAACAGACTGCACTGGCCGCCAAACAGGTGACACACAACTCACACACACTGAACTAATGTACTATAAAGAGAGAGATGGATGGATTGAGGAATAGACACATAGATTAGGTGGATTGACAGATATAGATACGTGGATAGATGAATAGATAGAAGGGGAATGAAAGCCCAGTTATGCCCCTCCAGGCCTCGCTACTGGGGGCAACATCTTTAAAACTTTGTTTAAAATATTAAACTGAAACATGTAATTAAATCCCTGCCATGATCCTACAATTCTTTCTCAAACAAAATCAAATTCAGTAAAACAACAGTAGTCAAGATCACAGGGTTGTTGTTTGTAGAGAATGTGACTTTTTTTAATAGCTAATTTAAATATTCTTTAAATAGTGAATCTAAATTGAACCCAAACCTCTTTAACAGGGAGCTCAGATCATAGTCTTCCCAGAGGATGGCATTCATGGATTTAACTTCAGCAGATCATCCATAGCTGCTTACCTGGAGACCGTGCCGGACCCTGGACTGGTCACCTGGAGTCCATGCGCTGATCCATACAGATTCAACAACACAGAGGTACTGCTTATTAATATGCTTTTTTCAGTATTACATGAATATAAAAATCAATTTTCACAGCTTTTCTGCAAATTACAAATCCTTTATATTAGTTGCATGGAGAGACCAGTTCTACATACGATTGTTTCCTCAGGTGCTCCAACGTCTGAGCTGCATGGCTCAGAAGAATCATATCTTCTTGGTGGCAAACCTGCCCGATTGTCAGGTCTGTAACAGATCAGCAGACACTCACTGTCCACCTGACGGCCAGTACCAGTTTAACACAGATGTTGTGTTCAGCGACAACGGGACCATCGTGGCCAGGTACCACAAACAGAACCTGTACTTTGAAGCTGCTTTTGATACGCCTCCTAATGTCGAGTATGTCACATTCAGCACTCCGTTCGCCGGTCGTTTTGGGGTGTTTACCTGCTTTGATATATTATTCCGGGAGCCGGTGGTGACACTTATAGAGGACATGGGTATCAGGCAGCTAGTGTATCCGACAGCTTGGATGAACCAGCTCCCCCTGCTGGATGCAGTGCAGTTCCAGCGCTCCTTCTCCTACTCAGCTGGGGTCACTTTGCTGGCCGCCAACGTACGAGCTGCAGCTTTGGGAATGACAGGAAGTGGCATTTACACTCCTTGGGATGCTCTTCACCATCATGACATGGTTGGAGAATTTGGGAAACTGCTGGTGAAGAGGATTCCAGTTCTGGATCCCTCTTTGATAGGGGATGGAGTAGGAAAAGATGGAATTTTAATTCCATATTCTGGCCACCCCAAGGATAATAGACCAGAGACGGATAAGGACAAGGCTTGGGCAGACGCAGCTTTATTCCCTAGGATTGGAGGAGGATATTGCCTAAAAGAAGAGTGCAGTGTGGAACCTACTTTTTTCAACTCTGTAATGATGTATGATAACTTCACTCTGCTGCCACTTCAAGGCGAAGCAGGGAATCTCACAGTGTGTGATGGATCCCTCTGCTGTCACATGCTCTTCCAGAGAACAGCTCCTCAAAAGGAAGAGCTTTACGCACTGGGGGCATTTAATGGGCTCCATGTGGTCCATGGCACATATTACCTAGAGATTTGTACGTTGGTCAGATGCACAGGGCTAGAGAAGGAAAGCTGTGGAGGAGAAACTGAACATGCTCAGACTCTTGTTGACTTCCACCTGGTTGGGACTTTCAGCACTAAGCATGTTTACGCTGGTATTTTGGGCAGCGGAATGACCCTGGACCTTCCAGATCACTCCGGCTGGGAGAACAGCAGCAGATTCTACATGAGCAAGACAGGAATGACCAATGGACTCGTCACCGCAATGTTATATGGGAGAAACTATGAGAAGGACAGTACATAAACAACAGCTATTCAGCTTACGCATCTTAAGGAACAGTCAAACAGTGAATAAAATAGTGAATATAATGTGTCATATATTGCCTTATATAATTCCCTGTTTAAATAATCAAATAATATTCATATAATGTATCTCTAATGTAGAACTGGACTTACCGTATGACAAAATAAAAAATGTTTAATTCATGATTTTTTAGTAATCATTTGAACAACGCAAGTGGCCAAGTCATAGTCCTGACCTCAAGTTTCTTTGCACTCATATATAAAAGGCAATATTTTCTAAACACACACCAAGCATTCACACTCTCAGCCACACACCCACAAACAAATGTATACACTCATCTTTTCTCTGCATTGAGTTACTGTATTACAAATGCTGTGATTCACCAAAGACCAGAGCTGAACGTGTAGAAACCCCGTCGGCACCTTGATCGCTGGTCTCGGACTCTTAGGTAAGAAATATGAAATGTGACAAGGCCATTTTTGTTTGTTTGTTTTCTAAGAAAACTTCTCTCCAAAAAATTTATCTTCAAATAATCATTCACTCCTGCAGCAACAGGGACTGGAACAGCTGCACATGACAGCACTTCAAAATTCACAGCAGTCCAAGTCTTGGTTGATTTTGTTTGCAATAAATTAGCCTTAAAAACAAAAAGAGGAAATCAAAAATCAACCCTAAATGAAATCATAATAAACAGTTGGGGAAACAACTTGGTCCCTTCTGATCCACAAATGTGGCCAGCAGGCAAACAAGCCAGCGCTAGGTGACACTGTTGTTTTAGGACGTGTGGGGACAACTTAAACGGAGACGCATTTGCGAAATATTTAACATGAACATGTGGAAGTTCAAACAAAATGCCGCCGAAACCACTGAATTCAGCTTTATATCACATACAATCAGGAGGTGGATCACTGGGGAACACTTGAAGGTGCCCTAAATTTAACGACGTTAAAGTCCAGCGGTACTATCCTAGTTTCGCTGCAGAACAGTGTTGTCAAATAAAATACTTTAAATTCATCTCGTATTTGGACACTAAAAGTGGTGTTGCGTACTGGACTGATATGGGACGAGATGTGTTTCGTATTTTTGCTATTAGTCTGTTAAAACGGGTGATTTGTTTCAGACAGACACCCTCCGACGGAGGGCGGGTACCCCTCCGGGCCCCTAAACAAAATATGCGCTTCTTATTGGTCATCACTTTAATTTAGCCAATCAGCAGTCAGAGTCAGCTGTCTATGCGACAGCCAATGGAGTCATAGTCCCGGGGTTGTTTTGCTGCGGCCCTGAGAGGAACAGGTCAGTCCTGAAACACTGGTGAAAACAACAGTGCCACCTAGGGGTGGCTTGTTCGCCTGCTGGCCACATTTGTGGATCAGGCTGCATTTGAATTTAGATCTGGTGAAATGCGAAAGGAAAGTCTCAAAATCCAAAAACCCGCGAGAGGAAATTAACAAATGCACGTTACGGAAAACACGTGAGTGACTTGATCCACAAACACAGATTCAACAATTTACAAATAAATTTTAAATTCGAGACTTCGACTTTACAAATATTTGCAATGTAAATTTAAACAAATGTATTTATTTTCGCATAAAATATGGTGCATCTATGAAAACAAAATAACATTTATGAATGTAACTGTATTTGTACAAATTGCAGTCTGTGAGACAGAGATTGGGATGTGTTAATTTGTGAACAGTGAAACATATTTGTGACATATTTGTGATTAACATTTACGCATTTGTAAAGTATTTTGAGACTAATCTCTCTCCATAAGTGCCAGGCAGTCGGCCACATTGCACAGAAACCTTCTTGCACGCTCTAAAAATCGCTAGTTACGAATGTAACTGTGGTTCTATGAATGCTGGATGACTGCCAGATGGCGGTGTAACCTTGTGGATATTCCCATGGGCACGTCTACTGGACCGAGTAAAAATACCAACAAAGTCACGTGACCCAGCCCCTATAAGGGCCACCGGACATGTATAAACATCCTCTGACAACACCTCGCGAAACCACGAGCTGACCGAGGGACAAATGACTCTGGCGGTCATCCAGCCATTGGATACATACATTCGTAACTAGCATTCTATTTCATGCCTCCTGACCACCAGAGGGCGGTGTAACCTTGTGGATGATGCATACACCAACTTGGCCACGAGGGCAGCGCATACACCAACTTGGCCACGAGAGCAGCCACATTAAGCTGATAAAACCTTGCAAAGGTACTTGGGGATGACCATGTCGCTGCTGAACAGACATCAGCGAGAGGGACCCCCCGAAGCACAGCCCAGGATGTGGAGACTCTTTAGTAGAGTGACATTTAGCTGTGCCAGGAAGCATCATACCAGACGCCGTATAGGCTGAAGTAATCACCTGGACCACCCAGCGTAAAAGACCTTGCCTATAAAGTGTCCCGCCGACAGTGCAGCCTCCGAAACAGACAAAGAGCTGATCAGTACGGCGAATGGGCTCCGTAACTGAAATGTACTGTCGCAGTGCACGAACAGGGCACAAAACAGAAGGCAGATTAGAGTCTTCATCCATAGGCTTGGACAACTCTAAGGACTGGTTAACAAAAGAGGGTGTCAGCACTTTAGGCAGGAACACAGGATTCGGCCACAGAGTAACACCGGAAAAGTCGAGCCACCAACGCAAACAGGTGGCACTAACTGAAAGTGCATGTAACTCACTGACACGTTTTATTGAATCAATTGCCAACAAAAAGGCAGTTTTAAGAGAAATCCCCTTAGCATCAGCAAGAGAAAGCGGCTTAAGTGGGGGCCCTTGTAGATAATCCAGCACACAGTGCAAATCCCACTGTGGACTGCGAGGAACTCTGAAAGGTCTGATGCGACAAGCACCTTTAAGAAAACTGCAGATCAGTCTATGGGCATCCAGAGATGACCCATTTATCCCCATGTGGTAGGTAGAGATGGCAGCAACATAGACTTTCAGTGTAGATGGAGATCTCCCTGCATCCAACAGATGCTGAAGGAAATTAAGCACCACAGAAAGGCCACAAGAGGCAGGAGACACCTCCAAGTACTGCACCATTCAGAGACCAGCTTCCAGCGATTTCTGTACAAAAGCCGTGTAGACGGTGCTCTTGCACTCTCCACGGTGTGTCTCACAGAAGGATGACAACTCGTTAAAACATCTGGGGACCTAGCGGCCACACCCAAAGCTGAAGGTGTTCCGGATGGGGGTGCCAGACCTGCCCCCCCCCATCTGCGTAAGAAGGTCCCCCCACAGGGGGAAAGGCCAAGGATCGCCGAGCAAATCACGGTCTGCCAGGCCACTGTGGAGCTACTAGCAGAACCCTGTGTCTGCACTGGCGGATCCTGAGAAGAACATTCAAAAGGAGAGGTATCGGTGGAAAAGCATACAGAAGGAAACGTGGCCAATCATGTGCCAAGGCATCCGTCCCCATCGCTCCTCGTTCTTCTGTGCGAGAAAACCACTGCAGGCAGTGAGTGGTGGTAATGCTGGCAAAGAGATCCACTGCAGCCACAGCATCGCGGTCCCAGATTTGATGCACCACCTCTGGATGCAGCCGCCATTTTCCTGGGTCGAGCCTCTGTCTTGACAAAAAGTCCGCCACCGGGTTGAGAGTCCCAGGCAGATGAATTGCCCGCAGTGACGCCAGCCTCCGAAATGCCAACGTGAGTATGCGGCATGTCAGACGCAAAGCAGACAGGGAACGAGTGCTGCCCTGGTGGTTGAAACCACTGTCATGTTGTCTGAACGAACAATCACATGTTGCCCACGGAGATGCGGCAGGAAGTGCTGCAGCACCAGAAACACAGCATGTAACTTGAGGAGATTTAGGTGGTCCTGTGCACGGAGGGGGTTCCACAAACCCTGCACTGCTCTGTGCTGCCATACAGCACCCCAGCCTGTGAGAGAAGCATCGGTGGTGATCACCTCTCAGCGCGTTACTACGGTACCCCCGCTGTGAGAAAAGAACAGCGCCTCCACAGACTGAGTGCCTCCTCGCATGTTTGATCGATCGTCACCAATGTGTGCCTGTGATGAATCGGATCGAGCCTCAGCCGAATGACCCAACTCTGAAATGGGCGCAGTTCTAACAAGCCGAGCATGCACCTGGTGAAAACTCGGAGGGCCAGAGATAGGCTGAACGGGAGGACTCGGAATTGATACATGTGATTCAGAAACGCAAACCGGAGAAAACGGCGGTGTACGCTCGCAACAGGAACGTGGAAATATGCATCCTTCAGATCCAGAGTAGTGAACCATTCTTGCGGCTGAATGATGTGAATCACATCCCCCGCTCGGAGCATCTTGAACGGGAGGCGTTTGAGATGGCAATTCAAAGCCCGTAAATCCAGAATTGGACGGAGGCCGCCATTGCTTTTTGGCACCAGAAAATTTTTTAACAGTGGCCCTGAATCAATGCTGGACACTTCACCTCCTCTATGGCCCCTTTTAACAGAAGAGAACTTACTTCCTCCTGTAGAGCGGTGGAATGAAGCAAACTTTTTACAAGCGTCTGGGTCAAGTGCGCGATTCGGGGGTTTGATTCCTGAACTGGAGTCGATACCCTGAAGTTAACGTTGAAAGGACCCACGGATCTGTACACACTGTGGCTTAAGTGGCCAGCTGGGACTCTGAACAGCACAGCTGGCAAATCATGCCTGTCAGCGTGAAGTGTGGGACGTTTTAATAACAGTTGCATGGGCACCGAGAAGGAGCCCATTGGCGGCGGAAAGATTCAGAAGTGTGCAGTGATGATCGCTGAGCTGTCTGAGTAGACGTATGACTGTACCCAGAAGAATGTCTGCGCTGCAGTTGCGAGCGCTGAGGAGGGCGGAAACGCGGCTGGCGTCGCTGTCCCAACTGCTGCTAGTGAACTTCTGTTACACGAGCGTGTCGCTCCAGTGCCTCCTTAGCTGCTGATCTGTACAGCTGGCCTGGTACAAAAGGAAGCTTCCTGAGCATACATAAGGCTGCCCAACTCCTGCATGATAAAACCCATACCATGAAGAACTGTCTGAAGAGCACCTCCGAAATCAGGAGGCATGTTCGCCAGCTGAGGAGTCCATTTCCAGAAGGAGATGAGAAAGCATATTATCCAGCCGCCCTTTGCGCGCACTGTGAGCATAAACCTTAACAAGCCCATCATCAGTATATCTGCACGCCTTGCTCGGACAACGCAAATTAGCGCACAATGCTTCGTCAGGCGAAATGACCAGAGAAGCTACACAAGGCTCCACCGAGGGCATATGGTCTAATCCGAACCAAGCCGCGTCACCCATATTCCAGAAAGCCAGAGCGATAGATGCAGGTCACAAGCATGAGACTGTTGTGGAATATGCAGACTGAAACTCTTCCACAAAAGCAGCGCATGGTGGAATGAAAACAGGCATGTCCATAGATGCGTGTTTAAAGTAAGCACTCGTGTCCGAGCTGGCCTGCGTAGGAGCCGAGCCCAGTTGGTCTAACGTAGCTTGAACCATCGCTGGAAGAGAACCGTTGTCCAGCGCGCTTTCACAATCCACAACAGAGGCCGAACGAAGCAGCGAGTGAGGCTGCTGAGCCTGGAGCTGCGCAAGTAAAGCCTCCACACACTCCAAGCGTGTAAGAAGTTTCCCTGGTATTTCTTCAACGTAGGAGCAGACAGCACCTGCAAGGAAGAGCGTTTTTTTCCACACTGAACAGACTAGAACAGAAGCGAGCCGGTGCTGGCGTGTAGCGAGCGGAATTGTAGCGCAGTGCACACAGGAATCAACGAGTGCTTCGCGCAGGTGGCACAAAGGTCATCAGGCTGTAAGGGCGTGAAACATGCACGACAGGCCAGGGCATCTATAGCACTGCAGTCGTAATGGAAACGAGGCAGTCAGGAGTACAGACAGCGCAGCCCAAGAGCACTGTATTACGTGCCCAGAGGACTACACGTCTGACGTGAACCTAACAGCGCTGGAACTGAGACAAGTTCAGGGAAAGTGCACAAAGCTCAAGGAACCTGGGCGTGCGGGGTAACTACAATACTCACAGCCCGGGCACAAGTGCTGGGTGGCAAAGTTAAAGATGAAGTAGATGTAGTAGAGAACAGCTCGTGAGGGCAGAAAAAAACTGCAGCTCCGTGAGTTGTGAACGGTCCAGAGCGTGAGAGGAAAAAGAGGACATTCATACATGTCCGGTGGCCCTTATAGGGGCTGGGTCACGTGTAACTTTGTTGGTATTTTCACTTGGTCCATTAGACGTGCCCATGGGAATATCCTCAAGGTTACACTGCCCTCTGGCGGTCAGGAGGCATGAAATAGAACACGTGTGCAGAATTGTGGCACAAAAATAACGCCATACTGATGGTGCCAATATCTTTGCACAGAGCTATAAACTAAATAATAAAACCACAATGACGCTGCAAAAACGCTTGAATGCACTGCGAAAAAACCTAAATAAAGGTTTCTAGATCAGCAAAACCACTTGTTTTCACCTCGTCATGGCAACTGTGCATGCGCTTTCCTTACGCAATTTCTGTGCGCTGATTGGCTGCTTTTACCTAAGGGCGGGACTTGCATTGTAAACAGACGCCATGTTGAGCTTTCACATAGATTTTGATCAGTGACTTAACACTATACTGTGTGTTGTTCATGTCTGAGAGAATTATATCATATAATATGCAGTACCATATATGATGGGTAAATGCATACTAATACCAATGAGTAATATTGATAATGATAAACCAATATATTCACTGAGTAATTATACTAAGTAATCTTGATTACTACATTGTGACCCAGGGCACAATATTATAATAGGTAAGAAAGTTTGGAGATTCTGAGATTAAAATAGGGAAGTAGGAGAAGAAGTGAGAAGTCCAATTAATAAGTTGAAGAACATCCTGAGTACAGCCTGAACTCTACCTAACCATCTGCAATCATTTTGCTGACAGAAGTGAAATGAAAGATATCAAATACATGCAAAACAATCAATGTCTGGGTTTGTGAAATTAGACATGATGTAATAATGTCCAAAGGGTACCTATGATGCGTGGTGTACGTGCAGAAGGGGCACATGACAGTGGGGTGTACGTGACTGGGGTCCTATATATACACTACGGAAAATGTTTGACTAAACTGGAGATTGGAGAGAATACTTGACTCCATGTCTTTATTCTTCTGATTTGTCTTTGGGCCTAAGAATTCTTTGAGTATCGAGCTTCATTCCTGGTGACAGATTGCCATAACACCATATATGTAAAACCTATCGTGTTCTACTTTAGAAAAATAGTAATAAGTAAATAATCCCTGGGGCAGTGGAGTCACCTTTGAGCTGTGGGCAGGTTCAGGAGGAGACTGTGGATAGTTCAGGGAGCACGGAGTGATCAGTCGTTGTGTTCCTCATGGCGTTTTGTGTTTTAACAGTTGTTTTTTTCTCACTGTGCCTGGGTGGTCTTCCCCAGGTCAGAGCTGATGGTCTGTCTTATGTTGCTGCAGTGTATGAGCACAAGGTCATCCTGAACCCCCATCCCAGGGTACCCCAGGAGAGGAAAGCTGCTCTGGCTCACATGAAGCAAAACCTGGATGTGTATGAGGAACAGACTGCACTGGCCGCCAAACAGGTGACACACAACTCACACACACTGAACTAATGTACTATAAAGAGAGAGATGGATGGAATAGACACATAGATTAGGTGGATTGACAGATATAGATACGTGGATAGATGAATAGATAGAAGGGGAATGAAAACCCAGTTATGCCCCTCCAGGCCTCGCTCCTAGGGGCAACATCTTTAAAATGTTTAAAATATTAAACTGAAACATGTAATTAAATCCCTGCCATGATCCTACAATTCTTTCTCAAACAAAATCAAATTCAGTAAAACAACAGTAGTCAAGATCACAGGGTTGTTGTTTGTAGAGAATGTGACTTTTTTGAATAGCTAATTTAAATATTCTTTAAATAGTGAATCTAAATTGAACCCAAACCTCTTTAACAGGGAGCTCAGATCATAGTCTTCCCAGAGGATGGCATTCATGGATTTAACTTCAGCAGATCATCCATAGTTGCTTACCTGGAGACCGTGCCGGACCCTGGACTGGTCACCTGGAGTCCATGCGCTGATCCATACAGATTCAACAACACAGAGGTACTGCTTAATAATATGCTTTTTTCAGTATTACATGAATATAAAAATCAATTATCACAGCTTTTCTGCAAATTACAAATCCTTTATATTAGTTGCATGGAGAGACCATTTCTCTTTTTCACTTTCACAAGAGAGTGTGGGTGTGGAAAATCATTGATCCTATATCAAACACATTTGTACATGTCTGCATCCTGTTTAGTGAAGTCGAGGACCAGTGTGTGCTCCAAAAGATTACCAGCTTTATACAGCAGACAAAAGTTCCAGAAATGATCTGAGTAATCTTCAGGAGAGGAAATGACTTCAGTGAATCTGCACTGAAAGTCAGAGAGAGATTTGTTATATATATTGACACATACACACTTTATATATCTGAGTGCATCCACATTGTAATTATGAACCTTTACTCAGAAGTATGTGTAATCCCATTAACTTAAAAAACAAGCAAGATTTTAACACAGTACCCAGGCTTTGTCTCAAGAACAATTTCTCTACCTCCCGCCCCTCAGTCTGGGTCCTAACTGAATTCCCCTACTTCTTTGTTTTGTTGTGTTTAATGCCATTTGAAAACAATGAAAAGTGAACTCCCGTCTTCCTCACTTTATCAATAAGTTCTACATGCGATTTTTTCCTCAGGTGCTTCAACGTCTGAGCTGCATGGCTCAGAAGAATCATATCTTCTTGGTGGCAAACCTGCCCGATTGTCAGGTCTGTAACAGATCAGCGGACCCTCACTGTCCACCTGACGGCCAGTACCAGTTTAACACAGATGTTGTGTTCAGCGACAACGGGACCATCGTGGCCAGGTACCACAAACAGAACCTGTTCTTCGAGGATTCTTTTGATACGCCTCCAAAAGTCGAGTATGTCACATTCAGCACTCCGTTCGCCGGTCGATTTGGGGTGTTTACCTGCTTTGATATATTATTCCGGGAGCCGGTGGTGACACTTATAGAGGACATGGGTATCAGGCAGCTAGTGTTTCCTACAGCTTGGATGAACCATCTCCCCCTGCTGGATGCAGTGCAGTTCCAGCGTGCCTTCTCCTACTCGTCTGGGGTGACTTTGCTGGCCGCCAACCTACGAGCTGCAGATTTCAGAATGACAGGAAGTGGCATTTACACTCCTTGGGATTCTCTTTACAATCATAGCAAGATTGAACAATCTGGGAAACTGCTGGTGAAGAGGATTCCAGTTCTGGGTCCCTCTTTGATAGGGGATGGAGTAGGAAAAGATGTAATTTTAATTCCATATTCTGGCCACCCCAAGGATAATAGACCAGAGACGGATAAGGACAAGGCTTGGGCGGACGCAGCTTTATTCCCCAGGATTGGAGGAGGAGATTGCCTAAAAGAAGAGTGCAGTGTGGAACCTAATTATTTCTACTCTTTAATGATGCGTGATAACTTCACCATGCTGCCACTTCAAGGCGAAGCAGGGAATCTCACAGTGTGTGATGGATCCCTCTGCTGTCACATGCTCTTCCAGAGAACAGCTCCTCAGAAGGAAGAGCTTTACGCACTGGGGGCATTTAATGGGCTCCATGTGGTCCATGGGACATATTACCTAGAAATTTGTGCGTTGGTCAGATGCACAGGGCTAGAGAAGGAAAGCTGTGGAGGAGGAATTGAGCATGCTCAGACTCTTGTTGATTTCCACCTGGTTGGGACATTCAGCACTAAGCATGTTTATGCTGGTATTTTGGGCAGCAAAACGACCCTGGAACTTCCAGATCACTCCGGCTGGGAGAGCAGCAGCAGATACTACATGAGCAAGACAGGAATGACCAATGGACTCGTCACCGCAATGTTATATGGGAGAGACTATGAGAAGGACAGTACATAAACAACAGCTATTCAGCTTAGAGTACGCATCTTAGGGAACAGTCAAACAGTGAATAAAATAGTGAATATAATGTGTTATATATTGCCTTATATAATTCCCTGTTTAAATAATCAAATAATATTCATATAATGTATCTCTAATGTAGGACTGGACCTACCGTATGACCAAATAAAAAAAAAGTTTAATTCATGATTTATTAGTAATCATTTAAACAACGCAAGTGGCCAAGTCATAGTCCTGACCTCAAGTTTCTTTGCACTCATATATAAAAGGCAATATTTTCTAAACACACACCAAGCATTCACACTCTCAGCCACACACCCACAAACAAATGTATACACTCATCTTTTTTTTCTGCATTGAGTTACTGTATTACAAATGCTGTGATTCACCAAAGACCAGAGCTGAACGTGTAGAAACCCCGTCGGCACCTTGATCGCTGGTCTCGGACTCTTAGGTAAGAAATATGAAATGTGACAAGGCCTTTTTTTTTGTTTGTTTTCTAAGAAAACTTCTCTCCAAAAAATTTGTCTTCAAATAATCATTCACTCCTGCAGCAACAGGGACTGGAACAGCTGCACATGACAGCACTTCAACATTCACAGCAGTCCAAGTCTTGGTTGATTTTGTTTGCAATAAATTAGCCTTAAAAACAAAAAGAGGAAATCAAAAATCAACCCTAAATGAAATCATGCTTAGAAAAAAAAAAAATCAGTTGGGGGAACAACTTGGTCCCTTCGGCTGGGGCTCCCACAGCCTTCAGTTCTGAACATTCACACTTCCTCCTCCTACTGCCAGAGAGGAGGTTTCTGGGAACTGTTGTCCCACAGTAGTTGTCATTGCAGTTCAGTCTACTGTTGAGGCTATGGTCCTCTTCTTCCAAAAATAGGGAAACACAAAAATGCAGTATTAAAAAAGCCTGTTGAAAGAACTATGACTCCAAAGTGGAGATAAAAACCGCAAACGGTCGAAACAGAAGTCAGAAACTGTAGACTGTAGTGTATAAGGTCAACCATGTCCTTCCCATACCACTTCTCCCTCTCTTGCTCAAGCTCTATCAGTCTAAGGGCTCCTGAGACATCGGCTGAACAGGCCTAAGAGGATAGGGGAACCCAGGCAAGTGGGAGTCCCCGTTATTCCCGGTTCAGCAATAGCGTAAAAGGAGCATTCCACACTAAATCAATCATTTTAATGTGTGATTCAGTACGACGGCATTAGCTTCTCCAACAATCTAGGCTCTGCCAGCAGACACAGGCATCATAGTGGCAAGGATCAGTCCCTATGGAGAGAGATTAGTCTCAAAATACTTTACAAATGAGTAAATGTTAGTCCAAAAATTAAACACAAGTCACAAATATGTTTCACTGTTCACAAATGAACACATTCCAATATGTCTCACAGTCTGCAGTTTGTACAAGTACAGTTACATTCATAAATACATGTTTTTGTTTTTCATAGATATATCATACTTATATGCGAAATTAAATACTTTTGTTTAAATTGAAATTGCAAATACTTGTAAAGTCGCAGTCTCTAATTTTAAATTTATTTGTAAAATGTAGAATCTGCGTTTGTGGATCAAGTCACTCACGAGTCTTTCGTGACGTGCATTCCCAGTAAACAAGGAACGTCCCTGGACGTTCAAAATATGTCTAAAAGTAGTCTGTCCGTCAAGGACATATTTTAAACGTCTGTGGATGTCCAAAATCCATCTTAATAAGTTAGTTAAGTGGTGACCAATCGATAAGGTCATTGGACGTCCAAAACGCGTTTTATACAAGTAATTTATTTCGGGACCAATTAATAACGTCAATGGACGTCCAAAATACCTATAATAGTCGTCTTTTCAATGTCTGGACGTCTTTTCAACTTTCATTTTCACCCTTAAGAGAACGTTGATTAGACTGCAGTCATTATGTTATTTCAACGTTGAATCAACGGCTAATTTTTTACTGGGTTTGTTCATTTCCTCTCGCGGGTTTTTGGCTTTTGAGACTTCTTTGGCATTTCACCCGATCCAACAAATGTGGCCAGCAGGCAAACAAGCCACCGCTAGGTGGCACTGTTGTTTTAGGACGCATGGGGACAACTTAAACGGAGACAGCTTCATGTCACAGACAGTTAGGAGGGGGATCACTGGGGAACACTTGAAGGTGCCCTAAATTTAATTAAAAAATTTCCAGCGGAACTTATAGGGTTGTCAAATAAAATACCTTAAAATAATCCTGTATTTGGACACTAAAAGTGGTGTTGCGTATTGGACTGATACGGGACACGATATGTTTCGTATTTTTGCGATTAGACTGTTAAAACGGGTGATTTGTTTCAGACACACTTTCAGACGGAGGGCGGGTACCCCACGGCTCCTAAACAGAATATGCGCTTCTCATTGGTCATCACTTTTATTTAGCCAATCAGCAGCCAGAGTTAGCTGTCTATCATTTACTGCGGCAGCCAACCCAGTAAACAAGGAACGTCCCTGGATGTTCAAAAAAGGTCTAAAAGTAGTTGGTCCGTCAAGGACATATTTTAAACGTCAGTGGGCGTCCAAAATGAAATGAAAACAAGTCAGTTATTTCAGGACCAACTGACAACGTCAATGGACGTCCGAAATGCGTTGGAAACAAGTCCGTTATTGCGGGTCCAATTGATAACGTCAATGGACGTCCGAAATGCGTTTAAAACGAGTCAGTTATATTGGGACAAACTGATAACATCAGTGGACGTCCAAAATGAGTTTAAAGCAAGTCATAATTCGGGACCAGGTAACGTCAGTGGACGTCCAAAATGTGTCTGTTATTTTGGGACAAATTAATAATGTCAGTGGACGTCCGGAATGCGCTTTAAATCAGTTAAGAGAGAGAGAGAGAGAGAGAGAGAGAGAATGTGTGTGTGTTTGAGAGAGCCCCTACCCTTCAGATAACGGTTACTCTGAGTTTGAATACGGCGCCAAAATAAGTTTCAGTGGATGATTTTTCACTGGAGTCAAGCTATTCGCACTTTGTAAACTGACCGTCAAGCCATCCGCGCTTCAAATCCGAATGCACGTATAGGCGCGTCATTACGGTTTTTCATTGCGGGGAACACCACATCCGCTTTGGGACAGATAGAGAGTCTGAAACCCGCGTTTGAGCAGCGATGTCTCTGTTACTAAATAAATGCACGCAGTGCTTAAATGGACTAAATGGGCTAAAATTAACAAGCCATTAGGAATATATTTCGTTTTAAATCATTTTAAAGAGGCAAAACACGCTTTGATTATTTCATACATTTACGTATTTTTTTACTTTTCTATAAACACTTAACTGGCTTTGAATAGTAATCCTGGTGGACATGTAGACATACAGATTACATGTTACTGTCATTAAACAGAGGTAGCTCACTGTATAATATTCTCATGGATTTATACTGAATACCTACCAATATGGATTTCTCAAAAACTACCCATAATGCCTAAATCATTCCACTGTCATTAAACAGAGGGACCTCTTGGCTATCAGCTGTATGATTTTGGCAAAATTTCACTGTATACTTTTCTCATAAAGTCATACTGAATACATTCCAATATGGATTTCTCAAAAATTACCCATAATGCCTAAACTTTTCCACTGTCATTAAACAGAGGGACCACTTGGCTATCAGCTGTATGATTTTGGTAGAATTTCACTGTGTACCTTTCTCAAAAACACATATTACATACATACTGATATGGATTTCTCCAAATTTACCCATAATGCCTAAACCATTCCACTGACATTAAACAGAGGGACCTCTTGGCTATCAGCTGTATGATTTTGGTAGAATTTCACTGTGTACTTTTCTCATAAAATCATACTGAATAAATTCCAATATGGATATCTCAAAAATTACCCATAATGCCTAAACTTTTCCACTGTCATTAAACAGAGGGACCACTTGGCTATCAGCTGTATGATTTTGGTAGAATTTCACTGTGTACCTTTCTCAAAAACACATATTACATACATACTGATATGGATTTCTCCAAATTTACCCATAATGCCTAAACCATTCCACTGTCGTTAAACAGAGGGACCTCTTGGCTATCAGCTGTATGATTTTGGTAGAATTTCACTGTGTACTTTTCTCATAAACTCATACTGAACATTTACCGATATGGATTTCTCAAAAATTACCCATAATGCCTAAACCATTCTACTGTCATTAAACAGCAGGGCATCTTGTCTACCAACTGTATGATTTTGTTAAGATTTCACTGTATACTTTTCGCCATATGATGTGAAAATGCACAAGGTCCTTTCCCATGGGCTTCAGAAAATATCTTTCTTATCTATGCGAAGCATATACAGTGAAATTCTGTAAAAATCATACAGCTGATAGCCAAGAGGCCCCTCTGTTTAATGACAGTGGAATGGTTTAGGCATTATGGGTAATTCTTGAGAAATCCATATTGGAATGTATTCAGTATGATTTTATGAGAAAAGTACACAGTGAAATTCTACCAAAATCATACAGCTGATAGCCAGGAGGCCCCTCTGTTTAATGACAGTGGAATGGTTTAGGCATTATGGGTAGTTTTTGAGAAATCCATATTGGTAGGTATTCAGTATAAATCCATGAGAATATTATACAGTGAGCTACCTCTGTTTAATGACAGTAACATGTAATCTGTATGTCTACATGTCCACCAGGATTACTATTCAAAGCCAGTTAAGTGTTTATAGAAAAGTAAAAAAATACGTAAATGTATGAAATAATCAAAGCGTGTTTTGCCTCTTTAAAGTGATTTAAAACGAAATATATTCCTAATGGCTTGTTAATTTTAGCCCATTTAGTCCATTTTAGCACTGCGTGCATTTATTTAGTAACAGAGACATCGCTGCTGTGATGGAAATTTGTTTATATAAATGATTCATAATCAATAGAGATATTTAATCAGCAATGGCCACGCATGTTTGTGTAAACTGAAATTGTTTTATTCCTAATTCTCTGTGTGAGACCGCAGACTTGTGTGTGTGTGTGTTTCAAATAACATATCGACACCTTCCTTTGTCTCCAGACCAAGGAGGTAGAGGGGGAGGCACAGGCCACGTCTGGAAAGGTGTTAGAAATACAGGAGATGGGGGCAACAAATGGTGGGAAACTCTGAGTTTTGGGAACAGGATACAGTAAAAGATGACTGAAATGTAAAAGAGTGAACAGATGGTGTACTTCAAAGGGTTTTCCATGTATAAAAAGACGCTGATCAAAAATGGTCAGCAGAGAGGTGAAAAACAGCGTTGCGGGGCACGTCCCTCTCTCATGTTAATTAATAAATGCTGTCTCACTTGATGCCGACTCAGAGACTCAAAGAGCTGTCTTATTTTCTGTCATAAAATTTCCACCACACTGCTCAAACGCGGGTTTCAGACTCTCTATCTGTCCCAAAGCGGATGTGGTGTTCTCCGCAATGAAAAACCGTAATAACGCGTCTATACGTGCATTCGGATTTGAAGCGCGGATGGCTTGACCGTCAGTTTCCAAAGTGCGGATAGCTTGACTCCAGTGATTTTTCAACGGTTTGTGGAAGCAGGCGTTACTAAAACAGCGGAGGAGGCTCGTATATTTAGAGGAAAGTGATATTTAATCTTAATAAAACTTACTTTCACTCATTCTCGTAAAGTATACGTATTTAAAGAGCTCTAGCAAAGCAACAGCTATCTGTTGCAGCTATGGTTAGCATCTCAGTGAAGATAAGTTAAGGAGTAGAGGAGGATAATAGTTAACCCATTCTGTATAAAAAATTCTAAGTAATATTACATTATTTAACAGTAATGTTTTTGACATTTATTTCAGCAGGTCTGGGTTGCAGTTACATGCAAGCCACCTTGCTAACAATGCGAATGTTAACCAAATATCAAAAGTGTTGGGCTGGAAAGTAAAATCATACAATAACATTTGCGCAGGCCACATTTGTGCTTTTCCAAATATGTGAAAATCATCAGATGAAAAGTTGTGCATAAAATATCGATGTATTGTACTTTTTGTATTGTATGTTATTACTTTTACTTAGAAAATCAATACATATAATTTTATCAGGTGCACCAAAACATTTACATATGATACAATATTTTGTTAGACTGACAATTTTTTTCCCACTCAGGTATCCAGCTAACTTGGAGTATATTCATGTTCCCAAATATATAACTGTGAAATATGAATGCTGTGGGGAACACTAATGCAAGTATGCATTTTATTATATTGTAGAATTAGTAATAATATTTGAAAACTTATAAGCTGTGATCTGATTATTAAAGGACGCATACATGTTTTGAGTCAATACTCTCCATCCTCCAGCACACCTTGCATATGTCACTCAAGCAAAAGCTAGAAAATGTGCTACTTTTCAATGTTGCAGAGATCTGAAGGTTTCAGTAATTTCATCAGGCAAGTCAACAGATGCATCAGCAGCATTATCACCAAATGCCCAGTGCTTGTTGCAAGTGAACCAACATCATATAAGTCTTATTGTATCTTTTATAATTCTGAAAATGTTATATATAATATTTATAATATTATTATATTTATAATATAATACTAGATTTCTATTAGTTTTTTACTGTAAGACCATCGTTAATATTCTTTTGTCTAATATGGTTTCCTTATTCTATCTTATTTGCGCTACACTATTGTCTTTATTGATATAATTTATTGGATTATTATAATGAAGTTTTCATCTATTGTGTTCTGCATTGTTTTTACAGTTGTCTGATGAGGTTGATGGAATCCATACTCTAACAGTGAACAAAATTCACCAGTTCAGCGATGGATTTACAGCTGTACTCCCTAAAATACACATCACCACACTGACGTTGAAATGAGAGAGTACTTCAAAGCAGCTTACAGGTTGTTATTTGACCTAAATAATAATTTAATAATTATTGCATCAATGTGGCTTCTGTGCTTTCATTCATTTATGTATTCATTCATTGTCTGCTTGTCCAGTTCAAGGTTGTGGTGGGTACAAAATATTTACATACTACCTGGAGTCACTCTGCGCAAGATGGGAACACACCCTAGACAGGGCACTAGTCCTTCACAGGGCACCACACACCCACAATTTCACTCACGCACTCACACAATGGACACTTTTGAGTAGCCAATACACCTGCCAATGTGTGTTTGGATTATGGGAGGAAACCAGGAGCACACAGAGGAAACCCATACAGACACAGTAAGAAAACACCAAAATCCAGAGGGGGGCACCAATGTAAATATGGGTTCATTATTAAAGCATTTTTCTTCATGATGTATAGGCATTGACTTCAAGAATAAACTTGTTTTTCTTGACTTACAAACTCTGACCCCCTCATTAAGTATGATAAAGTAAACTGTTGCCACACCAACTGAAATAGTCACAGTCAGTGGAAAGTCAGTTTTATGTCTTAGTGTGTGATGCCAAGTCTACTTCTGTTTTTCTGTAGGGTGAACCTACAACATTATATCTGATAATTCAGCTGAAAGACCAGGACTGGGGAAACTGGTGTTTCTAGAGGAAGCCAGAGTGTGGTGAAAGCTGAGTTGAAGTTTGCTGTCATAGTGCAGTAGATGAGGCCTTCTGCACAAACTCCTGTATGTATCACAACTTCAAAATTGAATACCCTGCACACCTGAAAACATCATGACATTTCTCCAGAGATACATTTCAGTTGCAGAGTGTGACTCGAGTATTAAAATAAAATGAAAATGAAAATGCAATATGCAAAATGGCAATGAAATTCTAAGTTTGAATTTAAAATTTCCCTTTCGTACAAGTTTTATCTCAAAATTTCAATAATTCCATTTAAATTTGCAATTTCATAGACTTCTATTGACATGTTTTTAACTGAAGCTATATTGTGCATGTTTAATAATAAATAAATAAATAATTAAATAAATGTTTAATAACTAAATAAACAGCATAGAAAGTCATTATGAATATTTGTGTGAATAATTCTGGTACACTTTAGTCACCACAGGGTACAAAATGGTTTGTCCCTGGGGTGGCATATCTTAAGCTAACGTTAATGATACATTTTAGCCCTTTATGGTTCCAAGTATATTAACTAGTACAAAAACACGACTACATAAAAGAATACTGAAAGGTACTGTATTGTACCTAAAAGAGGTACAGCCCCAGTGACAAGCTTTTGTACACTCTGTACTTTGTTCAAATCTGTACTCCATTTTCTTAGTATATAAATTTGTTTCATTTACATGTGTAATCGAATACAGAATATACATTTTTTTATATTTTCATTTTATATATATATATATAATTTTTTAAAATACATTTATACATGTAATTGTATGCCATATTTGAGTCACATATTTTGGGCTAATTACAAAAATTTGCAAATATGTTATAATATTTTGCTTTTACCTATGGGTGTAATGTTTTTTCCAACCGGGATTGTGGACTGACAGGTACAATTAAATACTAATAGAAGAAGTGTTACATAATGGAAACTATTAAAGAAATAATGGTTAAACTGTTAGGAACCATTACGTGCTAATGGGTTACATGATGGAAACTATTAGATGTATTAAATGCACCATTAAAAACCAGTCTGAACCATTAAATTCTTAATTTAACCTACTGTACTTTGAAAGTACACTTGTAATGTGACTCTGTGACTTTTCAACGTTTGTGTTTGTACGTCTTTTCAACTTTCATTTTCACCCTTAACAAAACGTTGGTTAGACGACAGTCAAGTATGTTATTTCAACGTTGAATCAACGACTAAATGTTTACTGGGAATGGAGGGGGTTGCCTACAGGGGGTTGTTTTGCTGCGGCCCTGAGAGGAACAGGTAAGTCCTGAAACACTGGGGAAAACAACAGTGCCACCTAGTGGTGGCTTGTTCACCTGCTGGCCACATTTGCGTATCAGGCTGCATTTGTATTTGGTGAAATGCGAAAGGAAAGTCTCAAAAGCCAAAAACCCACAAGAGAAAATGAACAAATGCACGTTACGGAAAACACGTGAGTGCCTTGATCCACAAATGCAGATTCTACATTTTACAAATAAATTTTTAATTCGAGACTGCGACTTTTGTGTTTGCAATTTAAATTTAAACAAAGGTATTTATTTTCGCATAAAAGTATGATATATCTATTAAAAACAAAAACATGTATTTATGAATGTAACTGTATTTGTACAAATTGCAGTCTGTGAGACAGAGATTGGGATGTGTTCATTTGTGAACAGTGAAACATATTTGTGACATATTTGTGATTAACATTTATGCATTTCTAAAAGTATTTTGAGACTAATCTCTCTCCATAAGTGCCAGGCAGTCTGCCACATCACACAGAAACCTTCTTGCTCACTCTAAATATCGCTAGTTACGAATGTAACTGTGGTTCTATGAATGCTGGATGGCCGCCAGATGGCGGTGTAACCTTGTGGATATTCCCATGGGCACGTCTACTGGACCGAGGAGAAATTCCAACAAAGTCACATGTGACCCAGCCCTTATAAGAGCCACCGGACATGTATGAACATCCTCTGACAATACCAAGCGAAACCACAAGCTGACTGAGGGACAAATGACTCTGGCGGTCATCCAGCATTCATAGAACCACAGTTACATTCGTAACTAGCATTCTATTTTATGCCTCCTGACCACCAGAGGGCGATGTAACCTTGTGGAGGACGCATACCAACTTGGTAACGAGGACAGTGCATCCTAAGGTAGGTCCGTGGCTGTCAACACAGAAGATCTCAAGCCCGAAGAAGCAGCCACATTAAGCCGATAAAACCTTGCAAGGGTACTTGGGGATGACCATGTCGCTGCTGAACAGACATCAGCAAGAGGGACCCCCTGAAGTACAGCCCAAGATGTGGAGACACTTCTAGTAGAGTGACATTTAGCTGTGCCAGGAAGCATCATACCATGCTGAAGTAATCACCTGAACCACCCAGCGTAAAAGACCTTGCCTATAAAGTGTCCCCTGCGGCCTCCTAAACAGACAAAGAGCTGATCAGTACGGCGAATGGGTTCTGTAACTGAAATGTAACTGTCGCAGTGCACGAACAGGGCACAAAACAGAAGGCAGACTAGAGTCTTCATCCATAAGTGTGGACAACTCTAAAGACTGGTTAACAAAAGAGCGTCAGCACTTTAGGCAGGAACACAGGATTCGGCCACAGAGTAACACCGGAAAAGTCAGGCCACCAAAGCAAACAGGTGGCACTGACTGAAAGTGCATGTAACTCGCTGACACGTTTCTTTGAATCAATTGCCAACAAAAAGGCAGTTTTAAGAGAAACCCACTTAGCATCAGCAAGAGAAAGCGGCTTAAACGGGGGCCCGTGTAGATAATCCAGCACACAGTGCAAATCCCACTGTGGACTGCAAGGAGCCCTGAAAAGTCTGATGCGATGAGCACCTTTAAGAAAACTGCAGATCGGTCTATGGGCACCCAGAGATGACCCATTTATCCCCACGTGGTAGGTAGAGATGGCAGCAACATAGACTTTCAGTGTAGATTGAGATCTCCCTGCATCCAACAGTTGCTGAAGGAAATTAAGCACCACAGAAAGGCCACAAGAGGCAAGAGACACCTCCAAGTACTGCACCATTCAGAGACCAGCTTCCAGCGATTTCTGTACAAAAGCCGTGTAGACGGTGCTCTTGCACTCTCCACGGTGTGTCTCACAGAAGGTTGACAACTCGTTAAAACATTTGGGGACCTAGCGGCCACACCCAAAGCTGAAGGTGTTCCGGATGGGGGTGCCAGACCTGCCAAGTATCGCCGATCAGGAGAGAGTGAAGCAGAGCAAATCACGGTCTGCCAGGCCATCGTGGAGCTACTAGCAGAACCCTGTGTCTGCACTGGCAGATCCTGAGAAGAACATTCAAAAGGAGAAGCATCGGTGGAAAAGGATACAGAAGGCAATGTGGCCAATCGTGCGCCAAGGCATCCGTCCCCATCGCTCCTCGTTCTTCTGTGCGAGAAAACCACTGCAGGCAGTGAGTGGTGGTAACGCTGGCAAAGAGGTCCACTGCAACCACAGCATAGCGGTCCCAGATTTGATGCACCACCTCTGGATTCAGCCACCATTCTCCTGGTTCGAGCCTCTGTCTTGACAAAGAATCTGCCACCGGGTTGAGAGTCCCAGGCAAATGAATTGCCCACAGTGACGCCAGCCTCCGAAATGCCCATGGAGGGGGTTCCACCAACCCTGCACTGCTTTGTGTTGCCATACAGCACCTGTGAGAGAAGCATCGATGGTGATCACCTCTCGGCGCGTTACTACGGTGCCCAGCGGCACCCCCACTGTGAGAAAAGAACAGCGTCTCCACAGAATGAGCACCTCCTCGCATGTTTGATCGATCGTCACCAACGTGTGCCTTTGACGAATCGGATCGAACCTCAGCCAAATAACCCAAGTCTGAAATGGGCGCAGTTCTAACAAGCCGAGTGGATGAATGTATGCAGCCTAAGTAAACATCCCCAGCAGGCGCAAAAGCAGGCTGTAGCACACGCCGCAGCCTGCACGGACTCGTGCGATTAAGCCCAGAATGTTCGTCACTTGACTGAGAGTTCAAAATTATGCCAATGAATTGAATGCATTGACTCGGACGAAGGGAACTTTTTTCCACATTTACAGAAATACCCAAAGCTTCCACATGGAGCTGTAGTGTGCTGACATACGCGAGGGCGCGCTCCCATGAGGGAGAACATATCAACCAATCGTCCAGGTAAGGTAAGATTTTCATTCCCGACTGCATTAAGGGGGACAAAGCAGCCTGCATGCACCTGGTGAAAACACGGGGGGCCAGAGATAGCCACAACGGGAGGACTCGGAGTTGATACGTGCGATTCAGAAACGTAAACCGGAGAAAATGGCGGTGTGCGCTCGCAACAGGAATGTGGAGCTCCAGAGTAGTGAACCATTCTTGTTGCTGAATGATGTAAATCACATCCCCCGCTCGGAGCAGCCTGAACGGGAGGCGTTTGAGATGGCGATTCAAAGCCCGTAAATCCAGAATTGGACCGAGGCCGCCATTGCTTTTCGGCACCAGAAAATATTTTGAACAGTGGCCTTGAAACAATGCGGGACACTTCACCTCCCCTATGGCCCCTTTTAACAGAAGAGAACTTACTTCTTCCTGTAGAGCGGTGGAATGAAGCGAACTTTTTACAAGCGTCTGGGTCAAGTGCGTGGGGGTCGATTCCTGAACTGGAGTCGATACCCTGAAGTTAACGTTGAAAGGACCCACAGATCTGTACACACTGTGGCTTAAGCGGCCAGCTGGGACTCTGAACAGCACAGCCGGCAAACCATGCCTGTCAGCGTGAAGAGTGGGACGTTTTAGTAACAGTTGCATGGGCACCGAGAAGGGAACAGCTCTGCAAACATCCGAAAGAGGAGCTTGCAAGAGCCACAAATGTCGCCGCAGCCGAACCAAGCACGCCATAAGGCTGCCCTCGATCACAACTCCTGTGTGATAAAATCTATACCATGAAGAACCCTCTGAAGAGCACCTCCGAAATCAGGAGGCACGTTCGCCAGCTGAGGTGAGGAGTCCATTTCCAGAAGGAGATGAAAAAGCGTATTATCCAGCTGCCCTTTGTGCGCACTGTGAGCATAAGCCTTAACAAGACCGTCATCAGTATATCTGCACGCCTTGCTCGGACAACGCACATTAGCGCATAACGCTTCGTCAGGCAAAATGACCAGAGAAGCTACACAAGGCTCCACGGAGGGCATATGGTCTAACCCGAACCGAGCCGCGTCACCCATATTCCAGAAAGCCCGAGCGAGAGATTCAGCTCAAGAGCGTGAGGCTGTCGTGGAATATGCAGACTGAAACTCTCCCACAAAAGCGTTGCATAGTGGAATGTAAACAGGCATGTCCGTAGCGGTGTGTTTAAAGTAAGCACTCGTGCCCGAGCTGGCCTTCGTAGGAGCCGAGCCTAGTCGGGCTAACGTAGTGCGAACCATCGCTGGAAGAGAACCGTTGTTATAGTGTCAGTGCTGACTAGAACAGAAGCGAGCCGGTGCTGGCGTGTAGCCAGCGGGATTGTAGTGCAGTGCACACAGGGATCAGCGAGTGCTTCGCGCAGGAGGAGTACTCCGAGGCAGGAGGGGCACAAAGTGTGCGGGTCATCCGGCTGTAAAGGCATGAAACATGCACGACAGGCCGGGGCATCCATAGCACTGCAGTCGTAGTGGAAACGATGCAGTCAGAAGTACAGCGCAAGAACACTGTATTACGTGCCCATAGGCAACAGCGTGGGCACGAACCCGAAGAGGAGGCCGGCGGTAGGGACTATACGTCCGACGTGAACCCAACAGCGCTGGAACTGAGACAAGTGCAGGGAAAGTGCACAAAGCTCAAGAAACCCGGGTGTGTGGGTTAACCACAATACTCACAGCCCGGGCACAAGCGCTGGGTGGCAAAGTTAAAGATGAATTAGATGTAGTAGAGAACAGCTCGTGAGGGCAGAAAAAAAAACTGCAGCTCTGTGATCTGTGATCGGTCCAGAGCGCGAGAGGAAAAAGAGGACATTCATACATGTCCGGTGGCCCTTTTAGGGTCTGGGTCATATGTGACTTTGTTGGTATTTTTTACTCGGTCCAGTAAATGTGCCCATGAGAATATCCACAAGGTTACACCGCCCTCTGGCCGTCAGGAGTGCATTTCATATAATATGCAGTACCATATATGATGGGTAAATGCATACACATACCAATGAGTAATATTGATAATGACAAAACCAATATATTCACTGAGTAATTATACTAAGTAATCTTGATTAAATATTACTAATAAAGTATTAAGAGACATAGGACCAGGGCATGAGATTAGAATAGGTAAAATAGGTTGGAGATTCTGAGATTAAAATAGGGAAGTAGGAGAAGAAGTGAGAAGTCCAATTAATAAGTTGAAGAACATCCTGAGTACAGCCTGAACTCTACCTAACCATCTGCAATCATTTTGCTGACAGAAGTGAAATAAAAGATATCAAATACATGTCAAATTATCAATGTCTGGGTTTGTGAAATTAGACATGATGTAATAATGTCCAAAGGGTACCTATGATGCATGGTGTACGTGCAGAAGGGGCACATGACAGTGGGGTGTACGTGACTGGGGTCCTATATATACTACGACAAATGTTTGACTAAACTGGAGATTGGAGAGAATACTTGACTCCATGTCTTTATT
The DNA here is from genome assembly GCF_029633855.1 of Hoplias malabaricus. Lineage (NCBI taxonomy): Eukaryota > Metazoa > Chordata > Actinopteri > Characiformes > Erythrinidae > Hoplias > Hoplias malabaricus. Next base: position 10,123,058 of record NC_089805.1, on the reverse strand, counting down.
CCTCTGATTTCTCATTGGGCCTAAGAATTCTTTGAGTATCGAGCTTCATTCCTGGTGACAGATTGCCATAACACCATATATGTAAAACCTATCGTGTTCTACTTTAGAAAAAAAGTATTAAGTAAACAATTCCCGAGGCAGTGGAGTCACCTTTGAGCTGTGGGCAGGTTCAGGAGGAGACTGTGGATAGTTCAGAGAGCACGGACCTGGGTGGTGTTCCCCAGGTCAGAGCTGATGGTCTGTCTTATGTTGCTGCAGTGTATGAGCACAAGGTCATCCTGAACCCCCATCCCAGGGTACCCCAGGAGAGGAAAGCTGCTCTGGCTCACATGAAGCAAAACCTGGATGTGTTTGAGGAACAGACTGCATTGGCCGCCAAACAGGTGACACACAACTCATACACTGAACTAATGTACTATAAAGAGAGAGATGGATGGATTGAGGAATAGACACATAGATTAGGTGGATTGACAGATATAGATACGTGGATAGATGAATAGATAGAAGGGGGATGAAAGCCCAGTTATGCCCCTCCAGGCCTCGCTCCTGGGGGCAACATCTTTACAATTTTGTTTAAAATATTAAACTGAAACATGTAATTAAATCCCTGCCATGATCCTACAATTCTTTCTCAAACAAAATCAAATTCAGTAAAACAACAGTAGTCAAGATCACAGGGTTGTTGTTTGTAGAGAATGTGACTTTTTTTTTGAATAGCTAATTGAAATATTTTTTAAATAGTGAATCTAAATTGAACCCAAACCTCTTTAACAGGGAGCTCAGATCATAGTCTTCCCAGAGGATGGCATTCATGGATTTAACTTCAGCAGATCATCCATAGCTGCTTACCTGGAGACCGTGCCGGACCCTGGACTGGTCACCTGGAGTCCATGCGCTGATCCATACAGATTCAACAACACAGAGGTACTGCTTATTAATATGCTTTTTTCAGTATTACATGAATATAAAAATCAATTTTCACAGCTTTTCTGCAAATTACAAATCCTTTATATTTTCATTTTCACTTTCACAAGAGAGTGTGGGTGTGGAAAATCATTGATCCTATATCAAACACATTTGTACATGTCTGCATCCTGTTTAGTGAAGTCGAGGACCAGTGTGTGCTCCAAAAGATTACCAGCTTTATACCGCAGACAAAAGTTCCAGAAATGATCTGAGTAATCTTCAGGAGAGGAAATGACTTCAGTGAATCTGCACTGAAAGTCAGAGAGAGATTTGTTATATATATTGACACACACACTTTATATATCTGAGTACATCCACATCGTAATTATGAACCTTTACTCAGAAGTATGTGTAATCCCATACTTTCACTAACAAAAACAAGCAAGATTTTAACACATTACAAGACTTTCTCTACCCCCTCCCCCCAGGTCTGGGTGCTTAATGAATTCCCACTCCTCTTTGTTTTGTTGTGTTTAAGGCCATTTGAAAACAATGAAAAGTGAACTCCCGTCTTCCACACTCTATCAATAAGTTCTACATGCGATTGTTTCCTCAGGTGCTCCAACGTCTGAGCTGCATGGCTCAGAAGAATCATATCTTCTTGGTGGCAAACCTGCCCGATCGTCAGGTCTGTAACAGATCAGCGGACCCTCACTGTCCACCTGACGGCCAGTACCAGTTTAACACAGATGTTGTGTTCAGCGACAATGGGACCATCGTGGCCAGGTACCACAAACAGAACCTGTTCTTCGAGGATTCTTTTGATACGCCTCCAAAAGTCGAGTATGTCACATTCAGCACTCCGTTCGCCGGTCGATTTGGGGTGTTTACCTGCTTTGATATATTATTCCGGGAGCCAGTGGTGACACTTATAGAGGACATGGGTATCAGGCAGCTAGCGTTTACTACAGCTTGGATGAACCTGCTCCCCCTGCTGGATGCAGTGCAGTTCCAGCGCGCCTTCTCCTACTCAGCTGGGGTGACTTTGCTGGCCGCCAACCTACGAGCTGCAGATTTCAGAATGACAGGAAGTGGCATTTACACTCCTTGGGATGCTCTTTACAATCATAGCATGGTTGGAGAATCTGGGAAACTGCTGGTGAAGAGGATTCCAGTTCTAGATCCCTCTTTGATAGGGGATGGAGTAGGAAAAGATGGAATTTTAATTCCATATTCTGGCCACCCCAAGGATAATAGACCAGAGACAGATAAGGACAAGGCTTGGGCGGACGCATCTTTTTTCCCTAGGATTGGAGGAGGATATTGCCTAAAAGAAGAGTGCAGTGTGGAACCTACTTTTTTCAACTCTGTAATGATGTATGATAACTTCACTCTGCTGCCACTTCAAGGCAAAGCAGGGAATCTCACAGTGTGTGATGGATCCCTCTGCTGTCACATGCTCTTCCAGAGAACAGCTCCTCAAAAGGAAGAGCTTTACGCACTGGGGGCATTTAATGGGCTCCATGTGGTCCATGGCACATATTACCTAGAGATTTGTACGTTGGTCAGATGCACAGGGCTAGAGAAGGAAAGCTGTGGAGGAGAAACTGAACATGCTCAGACTCTTGTTGACTTCCACCTGGTTGGGACTTTCAGCACTAAGCATGTTTACGCTGGTATTTTGGGCAGCGGAATGACCCTGGACCTTCCAGATCACTCCGGCTGGGAGAACAGCAGCAGATTCTACATGAGCAAGACAGGAATGACCACTGGACTCGTCACCGCAATGTTATATGGGAGAGACTATGAGAAGGACAGTACATAAACAACAGCTATTCAGCTTAGAGTACGCATCTTAGGGAACAGTCAAACAGTGAATAAAATAGTGAATATAATGTGTCATATATTGCCTTATATAATTCCCTGTTTAAATAATCAAATAATATTCATATAATGTATCTCTAATGTAGAACTGGACCTACCGTATGACCAAATAAAAAATGTTTAATTCATGATTTATTAGTAATCATTTGAACAACGCAAGTGGCCAAGTCATAGTCCTGACCTCAAGTTTCTTTGCACTCATATATAAAAGGCAATATTTTCTAAACACACACCAAGCATTCACACTCTCAGCCACACACCCACAAACAAATGTATACACTCATCTTTTCTCTGCATTGAGTTACTGTATTACAAATGCTGTGATTCACCAAAGACCAGAGCTGAACGTGTAGAAACCCTGTCGGCACCTTGATCGCTGGTCTCGGACTCTTAGGTAAGAAATATGAAATGTGACAAGGCCTTTTTTTTGTTTGTTTTCTAAGAAAACTTCTCTCCAAAAAATTCAAATAATCTTCAAATAATCATTCACTCCTGCAGCAACAGGGACTGGAACAGCTGCACATGACAGCACTTCAACATTCACAGCAGTCCAAGTCTTGGTTGATTTTGTTTGCAATAAATTAGCCTTAAAAACAAAAAGAGGAAATCAAAAATCAACCCTAAATGAAATCATGCTTAGAAAAAAAAAATATCAGTTGGGGGAACAACTTGGTCCCTTCGGCTGGGGCTCCCACAGCCTTCAGTTCTGAACATTCACACTTCCTCCTCCTACTGCCAGAGAGGAGGTTTCTGGGAACTGTTGTCCCACAGTAGTTGTCATTGCAGTTCAGTCTACTGTTGAGGCTATGGTCCTCTTCTTCCAAAAATAGGGAAACACAAAAATGCAGTATTAAAAAAGCCTGTTGAAAGAACTATGACTCCAAAGTGGAGGTAAAAACCGCAAACGGTCGAAAACAGAAGCCAGAAACTGTAGACTGTAGTGTATAAGGTCAACCATGTCCTTCCCATACCACTTCTCCCTCTCTTGCTCAAGCTCTATCAGTCTAAGGGCTCCTGAGACATCGGCTGAACAGGCCTAAGAGGATAGGGGAACCCAGGCAAGTGGGAGTCCCCGTTATTCCCGGTTCAGCAATAGCGTAAAAGGAGCATTCCACACTAAATCCATCATTTTAATGTGTGATTCAGTACGACGACATTAGCTTCTCCAACAATCTAGGCTCTCTGTAACTGTACAGAACAATAGAACAGGGAGTTAGGGGTCATGTTGGCTTAGTGATTCTGCGATTAAAGTTTACTTAATCACACATTAAACTACAGATTCTGCGTAGAGCACTCGAGTGAAAGGATTCCTCAGTACGTCTCTGAGTCTGAGTCGTTGAGCTCGTCGTCTGGGACGATGAGACCGTCCTCTCGGCCCAGACTGTTGAAGCTGCAGTAAGAGCCGTGCTCAGAGCGTAGCGCTGGTAAAGGGTCGAAAGTCACGGCCTTCGACGGGCTGCAGTAGTGGTTTATAGCGCTGAATGTGAGGCCTGGAACGGTGCCGACACTGCCAGGAGACACAGGCATCATAGTGGCAAGGATCAGCGCCAGGCAGTCGGCCACATCTTTATTGGGGGCACAGGCTAAGGCTGGAGTATAACCTTTAAAACAAAAGCAGACATCGGTAAGCACAGTTATCTGTACCTTCTGTATTCTGGCCCATACTCATTTCTTATTTTTACCCCTAGCTCTTAGAACTAGAGTTAGACGTTGTGGTGCTTAAAATCTTCCCCTGTTAAATGGGACTAACCCTCAAGAGCCCAATACTTTATCAGAACACAAATAAGAACGCAAAAAAGCGACTAGCGCTGCTCTGTAGGCAGCTCTGCCAGTCTGCAGTGATATCAGAGGAGCACTGCTGGATTTAGTTAAATTTAGGGCATCATAAAGTTCCACCGTCACATTATCACCAACTCTTAAGTCTTTTGTGATATGAACTGAATTCAACTTCTTTGGTAGCTTAATCTTCAAACCTTAAATGTTGCAGTAGCCTCAGGCACCAGAAAGCAATTGCTTCACAATTTCCAGTTCCACCTTAAATGAACAAGATAACCACTGAGACATCAGCACAGTACTAGTGATGTTTTATGTTTGTTATAAAGTAAAATGGTCATAACTAAATTAATCTTAGATAATACACTGGTTAACATACAAATTAAACGATTAAAAACAGACATTTGTGGGTTTCTTTGGATGCTTGTGCAGCCAGTGATTTACAAATCATTCACAACCCACTGTCTGAAGTGTGTCTCTGAAAAGCCCAAACACTCCACCATACCCATCTATCCCAACAAGAACTTAGACCCCTAACCCCTAGGCGAAAAGGAAGGATAGGGCTAAGCATTAGGGGCAATGGAGCATCAAATGGAATTGAGCCTCAGTCGTTGATGGTAAACCATACCGCACCAAAGTAACATCCTGAAGGGTTAACATTCATCAAAGTGTGGTGATTTCAATGCTCAAACACACACATCCATAAACAGCCTGGTTTACATGTTTAGATAAGTTAGAGTAGGGGAATAAACAAATTGTGCTAGGCACTGATCTTCCAGTTAACAACTATGATACTTACCGTTCTCGTCCACAGCAAGGACACTTGCCCCTTTCCCAAGAAGCTCCTGCACTACCACGGTGAGCCCGTTACGAGCAGCAACATGTAGCGGCCTGAAGGATGCATAAAAGGCAGGGACAACCAATCAGGGGCTTTCTCACAATAAAACAGCCCTGAGCAGAGAGGATGTCTTCATGTCTGGTTCCAAAGTGGACTGTATTCAGCTCATACTCACGTCTGTAGAGCTGCATTTGTGGCATTGATAAGATTCCTGTCGGAGACCTTCTCCAGAATTAACAAGGCACTAGTTTCATGCCCCTGAGGCAGAAAACGACAGTAAACAAACATGAAGCATGAAATAAAAGCCATAATAGTAGTGTTCTTTCAATATCAAGAAGGGGTCTGTGTATTACATACCTTACTGCAGGCTAAATGCAGGGCTGTGTTCTTGTTTGCATCCTGTAGAGTGAGGTCTGCCTTTGCCCTACTTACAAGTACTTCTGCATGAAAACAAAGTGCTTTCAGCACCCACATCAATCTCATAGCTGCCAATTTTAGTATTATGGAATATCTCCCCTCTTATGTATTCTGATGACTAATACTCGAGTGGCCTTTGGCAAAGTGAATGCTTTAGTGTCTTACCGACAGCGTTGGTCTGACCGTTCTCAGAAGCCATCATGAGGGGCGTTTTGCCCAGTGCGTCTATGGCATTCACCTGGGCATTGTGGCCCAGCAGCAGCTGCAGGCACTCCACGTGGTCTGTGTAGGCTGCTGCATGCAGGGGCGTTCTAGTGCACAACAGGAAACACAAGGAGGAATCAGATTCTTTTCATGGCCTGAAACCAACTGCTCATTTTTAAAAATGTATTAATACTCAGGTTTTGAAAGATGGTCACGTCCCAATTCCACAAAATAATTTAACCACATATCTCATCCCTTCAGCTGAACTGCCATATAGTCATTCCTTTACCTGGACTTGGAATCTGTGGCATTAACAATAGCAGGTCCCAGCGTGTCAATCAGCAGCTCGGCCGCCCCTTCATTATCACTGATTCTGTGAAACGGGACAGGGAGAAGCTTCAGCTAGCCATGCACAAGCAACAAATCTTTCTGGTCAAAATAGGACTATGAGAGAGTTGCTCTTACACAGCACAGTGAAGTGGACTGAAGGAGTTGCCCTCCATCTTGTGGAAAGCCTCCTGTTCTAACAACGCCTCAACACATGTATCATGACCTGTAAATAATAAAAAGACAGGTCAATCAGAACAAGCAAACTGATAGACTAGGTATGCATAGCAGAAAGGTAGGAGCAAGAATACTGGTCAGCAAAGGAAAGCCTGAGCTGTCAGAGAACATCCATTAAAAAAACCTGAGGAAACCCACGCAGACACAGAGAGAACACACCACACTCCTCACAGACAGTCAACCGGAGGAAACCCACGCAGACACAGGTAGAACATACCACACTCCTCACAGACAGTCACCCGGAGGAAACCCACGCAGACACAGGGAGAACACACCACACTCCTCACAGACAGTCACCCGGAGGAAACCCACGCAGACACAGGGAGAACATACCACACTCCTCACAGACAGTCACCCGGAGGAAACCCACGCGGACACAGGGAGAACACACCACACTCCTCACAGACAGTCACCCAGAGCGGGAATCGAACCCACAACATCCAGGTCCCTGGAGCTGTGTGACTGCGACACTACATGCTGCACCACCGTGCCGCTCCCATTAAAAAAATAATAAATAAAAAATTCCTTCACCATTGTAGCAGGCCCAGTGGAGTGGAGTGTAGCCACAGTTGTCCATGATGACGGGGACTGTCTTGAGGGACTGTGCAGCCTGCAGCAGGGCCCCCAGGACCCCAATGTGTCCACATGCTGCTGCCAAGTGCATGGCAGTGCGCCCTCTACTGTCACGTACAGGCAGACTGGCACTGTGCTGTAACAGTGCCTCCACACACGCCTCATGCCCCGTCACTGCCTGCACACAAACACATATACTTCAGGACGTATTGAGGGGCATACTCTGCAATATAAATTTGGGAGTACACTTGAGGATAAACTCTGCCAACAAAGATGTAACATATGGCATACACCCTGCTACACATTTCTAGAGATGAGTGTGTCTTACCCCGCGATGCAGGGCTGTTCTGCCCCACTTGTCCCTGGCCTCCACGCTGGCTCCTTTACTGAGCAAGAAGTAGACGCAGTCTGTGTGCCCATTCAGCACAGCCAGCATCAGAGGAGTCCTGGCATCCATCAGTAAATGCATCAGTAATACAGGTTGATATTCATTTGACTGAGAAAGCTACAAATCACTAAGGTATGTCGGTTTTTCTTTATTTTTATATAAACCTGAATGTCACTCACTGTCCATTCCCGTCCTGAATGTCCACAGCTGAATGTGGATCTGCATTTCCAATAAGCAGGCGGAGGCATTCCAAGTGGCCATTCATGGCTGAGGGATTCAAACAAACAAACAAAGTGTAAATTCAGGTGGCAGAGTGTGAGAGAGTGTGTGAATCGATCCAAATCCTCAGCAGCTCAATGTGAGCGGTTTGGATTCATAAACAATGCAATGTTTTGGTGACAGTCTCTTTCATTTCCACTTATTGGACCAATTCTCAAGCGGGTGAAAATGCTGATGCAGATTTTTTAAATGAGGCGCGATCGACTTTGTAGGCACCCCTACTTTTAGAGTGTGGTTCAACCCACTGTTCCTACCTGCAGCGTGGATGGGTGTTCTCTTCTGCGTGTAGTCTTTAAGCAGAATGGAGGCTCCCTGGTTGATGAGCACATCCACACACTCCACATGGCCCTTAAACGCAGCCAGATCCAGCGGTGTGTGTCCCTGCACTGTTCGAACATCCAGGTCCAAAAGAGACTGAACTAGAACTTCCAGAGCATGGTGGTGACCGTGGTACGCCTGAAAGACAACACACTGCTCACACTGCTTGTCCACTTGCTCATTTGTTTACAATTGCAAATGCATAATTTCTTCTCCAATATTTAGTTAAGCATCAGATTGCTTTAATGACACTGAAGGAATGGTATTATTCAGGACATAAGTGAGAGGATGCATAAAAAGCATCAGAAAAGCCAGGAGTTTGTTGTACGGTGATCTTAAAAGCTACTATGCTTTTACTCACTGCTAAGTGCAAAGGGCTGATAGGTGTCTGACCGTCTGTGTCATTCAGGATGTCTGTCCCAGACGTCTCCATCAGCTGAAGACACACAGACGATAATGAATTCAAAACCCTTAGATCCAAGTTGTAAAATCAAAACAGACACTAGACTATAACAACGTCGGAGAATGTACTAGGATTGACAGTCAATTCATTCATTTACTAAAAATCCTTTTGAGATAAACAAGAAGTTACTCGTACATTTCGCCACTTGAGGGCAGTCAGGTACAACTTTCTGGAGCAGAGAAGCGCTCTTAAAGAGCAGACGTTGCTAATCTAAGCTTTAATAGTAAGACTTAATGCACTTACCACGTCCAGCGGTGTTTCACTGGCAATCTGCATCACAGAAAATAGTTCTTAATACCACAGCTCGACTGAAGAAAGACAGTGTGAAAATGAACGAGAGACAGGTACTGACCAGTTCGAGGCAGAGGCGGTGACCATAGGCTGAGGCATAGTGTACTGCATTATAGCCCTGTTTGTCGCGAATCCCTGGGTTAGCATCGTTTCGCAATAAATACTCCAAGCATCTGACAGGAAAATAAGACGACACGAATATTACTGTTTACATTAAAGTTTACTGACGACATTTTTATACTTAATAATTGCAGTAATATGTTACAGCCTTGTAATGTATAATCATAATATTCTAGTCATTGATCTTTGGCAGAGATTAGATGTAGGTTATTTCACTTGCACGCTAAAACAATTAAAAACATCTGCTTAATGGCTGTGTTCTGATATCTGTCTCCAACGTCAGCATAGTACTATATATAATAAACATCCATTCCCTCCATATACTCAAAAAAAACATCAAGCTAACATCTCTAACTCAAACCAGAGCGTTCAACTAACAGTAATGAAGTTACCAGTTACTGCAGGCTGGGGGTGGCACTGATTGGATTACCTCCTGTTAGGGATTTGCCTCTCTGGGGATGATATTTCCTCTCTAATACATTTTCATGACTGATTTCATATGATCGTGGTTTTCCATCACTGCTCCTGCCCCTACCCCCTTTTGAAACCAGCGCTGCTTTTTGAGTCAACTTTAAAAATGGGCTGCCATAGTATTTAGTTAGTGGCAGTTGTAGGTTCTCTCTCTTACTTGGCATCAGTGTCTGAAGCAGCCGCATAGTGCAAAGGGGTGCAACCCCTCACGTCCATGTCGTTCACACTGGCCCCTGAGCCCACAAGCGCAAACAGGCACTGATAATTACAGTTGGCGGCTGCGTAATGAAGTGGCGTCCTGTGCAAACACCCACACAGAAATAAATGCGTTATAAAAACAAATGGACTCAGCATGTGAACTTACAAAACCTTTTTATGAAACCTTTCACAGCAAGGTGTTTTATAAGTGGTAAGAAGCTGCCCAGTTAAAGGGTCAGGAATAGAATCTAATATAGAATGCTCTTATATGCCTCAAGGGTATAGACAGGTAGCACTCAGTTATTATTTTTATGTGTATTATGTGCAATTAAGGCTTTTACATCTGATATGGACAGGTGCTGAATGGTCCTACAGATATGTGTAAAATCTGAAAGCAACTCTATATAATGGAAGCTGTAATAAAGGCAAAAGGAGATACTTTACATTACCACAACATACGCATTTCCATATGTATACAATATCAGAGTTAATCACTGAAATCCTTTTGATGACTGTTCACGCTATGCCTCCCAAACTCACCTTCCGAATCTGTCCTTCCTGTTGAAGTCTGCTCCAGTGTTGAGCAGCATATTTAAACAGTCAAGGTTTCTACAGAAACAGAAGGAGAGCGTGAGTGAGAAGAGAAGGAAATAGAAGAGATGGTCATTTGTAGTTCTTAGTGTCTGCATTAAGTTAGGGTTTGATTTAGGGAATCTCTCTGGGGCAAAATCCAGAGAGCGCCACAAAGGCCACATTCAGACGCTGATGTGGAGGATGAACCAGTCAGAGAAGAGCAGGGCTGTGACTCACCCTCCTGCTGCTGCTGCGTGTAAACACGTCCTGCCAAAGTCATCAGGCGTGTCGATGTCAAAACCTGAACCAACAGAGGAGTGAACAAGTGCAAATATTAATACCTGAATGAGCACTATTATCACCCGCAGTCTACAGCACGGAAAACTCGTGAGCTGCTTCCACCTGGCTGCTGGTGGAATTTATTGATGAAAGGCTGAATATAGCTTTGGTTGCCTTCACAGTGATGAGGAAACACTCACACACTCACTCACAGCAGCCAACTAAAGCTCCTGTGGTTCAAGAATGCCCTCATTTCCTTTACGGAGTGGGTGAATGTGACTCACCAGATGACAGAAGTTTTCGGCAGCAGTCTGAGAAGCCACTGAGTGCAGCCAGGTGAAGGGGAAACATGCCGTGAATCCCCCGCCTAAAGGGAAGAGGTGACAATTTATTTATTACTCAACATTTATTCCACTTATGTTCCTGTGAATGTGATTCAAATGAGGCACAATTTGCAACCCATTTACACCCTTCAGTTCTCCACAACCCAATGCTGGTGTCTTTATATCCTTTAGGCCGTGCTTGGCATTGGTCACTGAGGCATGTGCAGCTGCTCTGGAGCATCCCACTAAATTAGCAGTGCTTTCCTACTGAGATAAAAGCCTGTGTCAACAATGGTTGCTCCTTAAAGCAACACTGGGTGAGAGCAGGTATTTTTGCTCCTGGGTTCTCCTAGTTGCAGAGTACAATTCACTTTTACAGCACTTTTCTGAAATAAAGGATGTTTTAAAAGTTGCCACAAAGGTATGTCTTCCATTAAAATTGGTCAAAATAGATTCATATACATGAATATTTTACTTCATTCATTCATTATCTGTAACCCTTATCCAGTTCAGGGTCGCAGTGGGTCCAGAGCCTACCTGGAATCACTGGGTGCAAGGCAGGAACACACCCTGGAAGGGACACAACGCACACACTCACACATTCACAACTACGGACACTTTTGAGTCACCAATCCACCTACCAACATGTATTTTTGGACCGTCGGAGGAAACCCACACAGATACAGGGAGAACACGCCACACTCCTCACAGACAGTCACCCGGAGGAAACCCACACAGATACAGGGAGAACACACCACGCTCCTCACAGACAGTCACCCGGAGTGGGACTCAAACCCGCAACCTTCAGGTCCCTGGAGCTGTGTGACTGTGACACTACCTGCTGTGCCACCGTGCCACCCTAATATTTCACTTGTGGTATAAAATATTAATATTAATAATCTACTCAGCTGGTCACTCATAATAGAGGTCAGTAGGCCGAAAAGCTTCAGAAGACCGACTCCTTGAAAAGCCTAATAAAAGAATGGCCAATCAATCCTGCTGCTTTGCAGGAAAAGACCCCAGTGTGCCCAGCTCTCTAAGATGGAAACACTGCCAAGCCAAGGTACCGCTTTCAGTGGCTGCCATCTGTCAGATCCAGAGTGTCCTCGCATGCTCTTGTTCGAACATAAAAAAAAATAAAAATAAATCTCGGCTAAGAATGGTGACTCACTTAGCTGTGTTGGCTCCATTGGTGATGAGGGTGTTAATAAGGAGCTCATGGCCGTATCGGGCGGCTATGTGCAGAGGAGAGTTCCCATTCTTATCTTCACAGTCTATCTCAGCCCCTGTCAACAAACAATCAAAAGGGTGGTTTTTAATATTCGACACAGTGAATATGGCCAGCAGGACAGAGCAAATTATTAATACAGCCAATTAAACCAAATGATACTCTAATGTGCAAGCCGTTATTCCCAAATAAATACTAATAAAAAAAGAACTGCTAAACCAGTCTCCTCAGCTACTGTTTATAGACCTAATATTAAATTACACAGTTCTGCAGCACCAACTACATATACGTACTATCTGCTGTTAAATATATAATAAGACATGGTCTTCTGGTAGCATTCAGACAGCTGCAGTAGTCTGTTTCCTTCACTGAACTTCATAGGACTGATAACAAGTCTCTATACACTGCCCTCTGGTGGACAGAAATCTGAGCCATCCCTGGCAGTAACCTTAGAAAGGTCTAGGGGAACACAACAGATAAGGTTGTACTCACCACTCTGAATGACAGCCTGAGATCTGGAGAACCTGCCGTGGATGGCAGCCATGTGGAGTGGAGTTTTACCATCCTTACTCTGCCAAACAAAAGAGCAAGAGAGAAAGATGTATTCTTAAGCTTTAAATAGATGATTTAAGGAGTCAAAAAACTTACAAGTAGAAGATGACTATGAAATAAACAACTACAGGAATTCTGTTTCATGAAAAGAAACAGATCTATCCTGTGTGTAAGTGATCCTGCTGAATGATCCTATTCCACAGCAGTACATGACGGTCACCGAGAGCAGTTGTTGAACTCTATCACAGTGTCTCAGATCAGAGTGCAGAAGCGTATGTGAGCAAATGGCAGTAACAGCATGGCATGTTCTCTGGCATAAGCTCATGAACATACACAGAATTCAGAGCAGCTTGTTCCCTGCAGTCTTTTTCCCCACCTTCTGTTTCTTCTGGAGTCTCTTTCATGTGTCAGTCTGTCCCCTCAGACACTGACAGTCAATACACGCCCTCTATAATCAGCACTGGACAAAGTTCCACTCCTTCTTATACCTGGAAGTGCATTCAGCGAGTGCTGCCTCATTTCTGATAGCACTTGGGTCAGCCATTATTGACATAAATCAGCTGGAGAGGCATCGGCATCCTCCTCTTTGGACAGTGGAGGGAAACCACGCGGCGCTATTCACGTTAGCGAATGTAATTAAGCAAGCCACATTCTCACGTAACAGTGTTATTTTGGTGTGGTTCAGCATTCAAATAACATAACTGAGCTTGTTCCACTGGACTGCTGATGACATTTTAACACTTTATAAATCCACCATTTATTAGTTTTCAAGCAGATCACTGTCACTCACAGCCTCTACCACTGAGTATATGATGCATTTTGTTCAAATGACGGATTAAAGCCCTTTTAATCTCCATAAACTACAAGTAATATGGTTGACCTATGTGCTGTGTCACAATTTTACAAACCTAGGGTATAATCAAACCCTATCTGAAGGAATCCTACTCACTATAAAATGCTTTTATTTTGCACAGATTGGACGGTCCATTCAGGATGGTGAAGTGCCTGCTTTGATTCAGAGCTGCTCAATTGGACTTGTGCAAGACATTCTCATTTTAATTAAACACTTGGATGTAAAAACTGTACTGTGAAAATATTAGGGTTTGTTGAAAATTCCATTTAAACTTAAAGAGCTCTTTATGTGCTCTATTTATTAATTCTCTGTAAGCGCTTATCCAGTTCAGGGTCGCGTTGGATCCAGAGCCTTCCTGGAATCATTAGGCGCAAGACAGGAATACACCCTGGAGGGGGCGCCAGTCCTTCACAGGGCTCTTTTAGTGATCTAGTGCTATTTTATTTACTCAGAAACCCTCGACTCAGCACAACAGTGCTCTCCATTGACTACCTTACATTCCTTGTACATTTTCATTGTGAATTTGTAAACAGTGGGATTTTAGTCAGTCATTCATTTTCCATAACAGCTTTATCTTGTTCAGGGTTGCTGTGGGTCTGGGATCCACCTGGAATCACTGGGTGCAAGACAGGAACACACCCTGGACCTACGGACACTTTTTGCACAGCCAATCCACCTACCAGCATGTGTTTTTGGACTCTGTGAGGGAATCGGAGCACCTGGTGGAAACCCATGCAGACACAGGGAGAACACACCACACTCCTCACAAACAGTGACCCAAGGTGGGCTTCAAACCTGTTACCCCAGATCCCTGGAGCTGTGTGACAGTGATACTACCAGTTGCACCCATTTTAAGTCAGTCATCCTGTCCAAAACTACAACAAATAACAACAACACTAACACTGTAAATACTTTTGCGGTGTTTAGCAGTGGATTACATCCAGAATTAAAACGGATCTATAGCAGAATTGAGGTTGAAGACTCACCTTGATGTTGACATCGGCTCCATTACCCACTAATAGTTCCAGGCACAGCGCCCCCTGGCGGGAGGCAGCAGTAAAGTGCAGTGGCGCAAAGCCCTTCTCGTTCACCTGGTTGACGTTAGCACCTGACTCGATCAGTTCATTCACCACCACGTCCTGACCGTTATAACAGGCCACATGCAGCGGAGTGTTCCCATATGCATTAGGCTCATTGATCTGCACAGAGGGAGAGAAATGATAGGGATAAATGTTCATGTATCCATTTCTTTCCATCTCATCAACATCAAAATAGGACTGATTACAGAATTTTATAGCCCTGACATAGTATTATTATAGCACTGAGAATATGCCTTCATTATTGAATATAAATACCAGTAACCACATGTTTCCACTTTGCCTGTTAAAATAATTCCACAGCAATAGGAGTCTGCTTTCTGTTTTTGTTGCTCTGAGGATCTGCGACAGTCAGCATCCTTAAATGCTTACAAAAATCAGCTATTTCCACTTATTGGGATTACTTGCTTCATAATTATTTATTTGAGCATTAGAAATCTTTTAAAATCACAAAATTAAAGCATGCTATTTTTGATTATTGTTAATAATAACTGCTATTCGCAGAAAGGATCAACGTCCCATTTCATGTACAGAACAGTAGTTTCCAAAACTATGTCAGCATCATTTCAAACAAGCAATTATTCATTCTCCATTATATCAACAAATGGTCTCAGCGTCTTTGCAGGGTTTGGGAGCAGTACCTAACCTCATTTTCATTTTAATCAACCATTTCCAAGATTGCATCTACAAAGAGGCTGTAAGAAATGTGTGGCCCTTGAGTAAAAGCACATAAATGAATGCAGAAGCCTGCATGACATTAAGCAGATTGTTATGAAAATGAGTGACAGATGGGGGGGCGGAGTCATGTGACAGCTGCGAGGAAAGGGTAGACTTACGTCCACCCCCAGATCCAGCAGGTATTTGACCACACTGATCATCCCACTGGAGGCTGCAGCATGGAGCGGCGTGTAGGCTTTCTTATCTTTACATGCCACCTCCGCACCATGAGACACCAGCAATCGCACCACCTCCATATGACCTGAGAGAGAGAGAGAGAGAGAGAGAGAGAGAGAGAGAGATTAAGATAAATCATGTCAATACATGTAAAAAGGCGATACAGCAAAACAGAAGAAGCAAAGATAAAAATGTGAAAGATGATGGCAGAAAAAGCAGGGTAGTAAAACGGTTGGAGAAAATAGAGAGAGAGAGAGAGAGAGAGAGAGATACAGAATAAGTGAAAGAGGATAGGAAAAAAGAAAGTTAATGAAGTAAAGAAAGAAAGAAAAAGAAAAGCAGCAGATGAGAGTGGGGGGTGGTAAGGAATGTAGGAGACAAAGCAGAGAACAGAGGCCCTCTTACAGACATCAGCCACAGACTGACACTAACAATCACAGCGAGGCTGAGACTGCTCTTATTCTTGGTGTTGATTTTCTGTGACTGAGCATTAATCTGAGGACAGGCTGAGTAATGAAGTACTGCTTATTTACAGAGGTGCCCTGTAGTTTTGTCTGCTTACCCATATACGCAGCCCAGTGGATAGCTCTCCTGTCTTTCTTATCAAACGCATTAAGGTTAGCTCCTCTGGACAGGAGCAGCTTCACCATCTACATAAAGGTGATTAGAAAAGAAGCACAATGACAATTAAATCATCACACTGGCCATTCCTACTACAAAGAAAATACTCGTTTATGTATTTACTGCAGACTGCTTATACAGAGGAGTCAAACCCATAATCCAGTAACACTGTATTGAACTCCAAATGACAGCAAACAGACACACAGTATCTGTCAAAAACAACTTGGAATGACGTCTTTTTACATTAAAGGTGATATATCTGACAATTTAAACAATAATATAACAGCACATAACTAATTACTATGTAAAAATATAGTGGAGTAAAGGCATACTGAGAAGAGAATGAAGTCACACTCCTTTTGTGTGTGTTGTTCTCTGCTCTTTGTTTTCATAGCTGGGTTGGCTGCTTGTGCATTATAGTCCTGCCCTCTGGAATCCCTCCCCAAGAGACAGTGCTGTGAAATATATTCAAGGGATAGCAACTGTCTGTGTTTAGCAGGTGCTTTCTCAGGGCACAGCACTGAGAACACAACCAGGAGGGGAGGTGTGGCTAAATATGAAGCATTGGTTATGGTCTGGGATGCTAGTGCGCTATCTAAAATAGCAAAATATATCCCCTTTAACTCACTAAACATTTGCCATTACTTTCAATAATATACATAGCAGTACCTCAAGGTGTCCACTAAAGGCAGCGTGGTGCAGGGCGGTGCGTCCAGCGCGGTCAGACACGTTGACATTGCTAAGCAGAGGTACAAGCGCCTCGGCACAGCGCACAGCTTTGTTTGCTGCAGCCACATGCAGAGGCGTCTGCCAGTTTTTATCCCGGGCATTTACGTCAGCAGAGTGCTTCAGGAGCACCTGAACTGCGTCCTGCACAAACACAGGGTCGGTGAAAAATAAACAACCAAAAGACACAGGAACACAGAGGAGGTGCTGGAGTGCATGGACACTGAGCAGAGCTTGTTTGCATTTGTATGTGTGTTTAGAGTGCAACGTGATACCTCACTGCAGGAGGCGACAGCACGGTGAAGAGGGGTCAGCCATTTATTATCTTTGGCATTTACTCTCGCTCCTGAAAGAAACAAAGGGACACAGATAAAATAAAGCAAAAACACACAAAGATCACTGAAACAGTCTCTTATTATGTGACTTTTTTACAGAAAAAATGTGTGACAGATTACAAATAATAAATCTAATATTTAAACAATATTTACATGAAATCAGTGGATGTTTTCGACCGCACAGTGATTGACAGCGGTGTTGCCAGGGCAACACAAACAACCCCATAGCAGAAGGATAAAGTTTTACAAATATCTTTTAAGTTTGGAAATTTAAAACACTTTTAAAAGAGAAAGAAAAGCACTAGGATGCATTCTTCATGGAAAATGGTCTTTTTCTGCCAGATGTCAGACTTTGAATCTGCGTGTGACTGATTTAAATATGTAAACTTTCCTTCAACGTGCGGATTATGTGGTAACCGAATTAGAAAGAGGCACTGACTAAATCGAGCAGGAATTTGGCCAATGTTTCAAACACCACTAGACATTTCTGAGATACATTACTAATGGGAGACAACAGATCTTTCAAACAGTGAGCATTATGCTGTGACATTTTTATATCCCCTTAGTAAAGAGAGCCCAGTCACACGTTTGTTCTTTAGTTAAAAGCATGAACAAATGAAAAAAATCACTTGACAGTCCCCTTTAAGACAAGAGAAGTCCCATGATTCACTGAGAACACATCTGTGAAGGTTAAAATAGAGCAGCAGCACCTGCTTGTCTTTATCAAAGCTCCCCTAATAGCATCCTCCCCTTTCTGCATGCGACCTCAGCCTTTCCAGGCAGTCAGCTGACTCTCATGGCTACGTCTGAGTGTGTTTATGAATGGGGGAAGCGAACGTTTGTGTGTGAAATGTGGAGCTGCTTCTGGTCCAGCTCTCTGCGGTAATAGAGAACGGCTGGGTTTCTAAAGGGGTGTGTTTTCCAAGAAAGCTGCTGTACCTGACAGAACGAGAAGCTCAA
The DNA here is from genome assembly GCF_029633855.1 of Hoplias malabaricus. NCBI lineage: Eukaryota > Metazoa > Chordata > Actinopteri > Characiformes > Erythrinidae > Hoplias > Hoplias malabaricus. Next base: position 10,104,930 of record NC_089805.1, on the reverse strand, counting down.
TGATCTCAGCATCGCCCAAGTAAGCTGCAGCGTGGAGAGGAGTCCTCTTCTCGTTATCCTGAACAAGATCAAAATATCAGAGTGTGAAATATTCACAGTTGTCTGTTTTAAGAAACAACTTTTAAAAATACCTTTTCAGATTAAAGCTAATTCATTTCAAAGTTGGGTCGTTTCATGTTCTTGGATTATTTTATTTATTTATTATTTCAATTATTCAGTACCTATTCTATTATCATTCCCAAGGATTTTTTCAAACTAATTTCCTCACTCACTTTCGTTCTTGGTCTTCTATCTGTTGCTTTTCATGCTGCTATTAATTAGCTTCTTGTTATGCACAGTAATGTATTGCATTTTCATATGTAAATGATATATTTTATTTTTTATTATCGTTAATTTTATTACCATTTTTTATCATCGTAACTTATCCTGCCGTGACATAATTACTTAACCAGAATAATTAGTTAGTTTCGTCAGCAGTGCCAATAAAACTACAGTACACTTGGTTGTTGCTTGTGTAAAGCCTGTGTTTCCAAATCAAAAATCCCCTGAGGGCTCTGATATTAAGTTCCAAAAGCTTTAATGGTGCCAATTAAAAATCCCACATTTTACAAAGTGAAACTGAAATCCACTGCAGATGACGATGCATATGTGACAACAGCTTGTAGCTCAAATTAAAAACAGTTGCAGTTTGAGTTGCCAAAAGGGGCCTGAGACACAGAATTCATGTCCGAATGCTGGTAGCTAGTTGGTACGGCTTGGTACAGCTCGTCTGCAAGAATCACTGCAGTAAGAAAGGGGCGATTTTGCATGACAGTGAGGACGTATAAGGCACGTTCTCTCTTTCTCTTTCACTCCAGCCCTTATGTTCAGAGGCTTTGTAAAATATGAAGGAGCACTCCTGAGCATCACTCCTGAACAAAAACTCTTCCTTATCTTATTTCAAATATGATTAACCCAGAATTTTCTAGTTACAAGAAGGCCTTAACAATACTGGAAATACGTCCATAGTGATTTTTCTCACTAACACTGTGACCTAAGCTCCAGGCCTGTTACTTCCACAAACATCATGCAGTTTTTTCCAGGCTTGAATAAGTAACACAGTGCCAAGCTGCCAGTTTACGAGCTCTGTATTATTAGGTTTAAAGTTTCCACCTTAAAACTAGTACATCATTAAATAATGCAACAGACAAAGTTAACCAACACCGTGTTAACCATCAGCAGCCTAAATTCAAAAGCATGTGTGAGACCATGTCTATCACACTGCTCTGTTTGACTGATGTGTGGTGAAGCGGGGTGGTTGAGTTACTGTGTAGACTTGTGTGGTATGCAGTATGATGGAAAGCTCCATTAAATGCAGCACATACACAGATCAATGGGTGCTCAGCTCTTCTGTACCACCATGCAGTAGCAGCGTTAAATATTGTTCGTTCTGCAGCAGACGCAATGTTATAGGAACACGTTCTTTCATCCAGGTGTGACATATGTCAGCCAGGACTAGTACATGATCATGAGTATGCCACAATGTAAACAGGAAATGTGTTATTTATCGATCACTATATTTATAATAGCCACTTTGTGGAATCTATGATATTTATATCAGTGTTTGTGTCAGACATGGATCCTACCCAGCTGATGGTGGCTTGACTAATCTTATTGCTAACTGAAGCACTACATTTAAGAGGTGTATCTGATGAACGTCATGCTCAAACTACTAAAGCACTCTAAGGCACACACAGTTAACTTCACACAGTGCTATTTCAGGACAGGTTTGTTACAGGGTTGGGTTGGATTCAGTGTAACTTTGCCTCTAATATCCCATTTATCATAGTCTGCTGATATATGTCTGATACTGATATGCCGTGTTTGCCTTATTAAACATGTGTTTTAGCCTCTGTACCAGTCTGCAACAACTGTTCTCAGGCTAAATGGTGTTTGCAAAACCAGCGCACTTTATTATGAAACTGCACTGATGCGAAACATTTGAGAATGCAAGCACACCTCCAAACATCCAATTACGAAACTGGCAACAGTAATTAATTCTGTTTGCTAACGCAAGTCTAAATCTTCCAATGATTTGACCTGGAATGCCACTCTGTTGTTCGCTGTGGTGGGAAGAGCTCTGTTCTTCAAGTAGTGCACCATTCTTTCAAACACAGAAGCCACAAACAAGTCATGTGAGCAGACCAGGCCGGCAGCCCAGTGATTGGTCCATCATCAAAAAGCTGCCATGTCTCACAACTGAGCCAAGAGCAGCCTGAAGATGAACACTGAACTCTCTTTAAACTCCCAGCGCGGGGATAAAGGCATGCTCAGTCAAATAAGCATCAAGACGGGGCGCGCGTGAGCGTCCACTCGAATCTCAGACTGCCCAGCAGCTCATTAGGGAAAGGACAACAAGGTAACTCTGAGGACAGTGAAAACAAGACCAGGAAGAAACAGAACGGAAGGCCACGCATACACACATTTGCTTCTAAATGGTGCATGGTTAGCACTCCAGCCTGCTGTTACAGGAAATCAATGTGACAGAGCCAGGGCCATTAGCCAGGCAGGTCATCACCCGCCTACCTGAACCGAACCCAGTCTCAGGCCCCGGGTTACAAATGTGCCAACCCAGATCGACTGGACTACTGGACACAAACCTATAGTCGACAGTTTCGAAAATGTAGCCCCAAGTTAAGACTCGCTTAGGACTTTATTTATTTGTTTATTATGAAACAAGCATTCTCTTATAAAACTACAGTCTAAAGTTATTGTCATGTTACGTAATACTCTGTAGCTCTGCATTACATCCATCAGTTAGACAGAATTCATGATTTTGTATTTATTAAATGTCGCCACGTCCATCCAAGTACTTTCACTACAAAACTCAACGTACATTACACAAAAATATATGCAGACATTCAATAAGATAGTTCTGCAGGTAATGGTTCTAGGAAGGGACAGATTCTGAGGGTGAATAACAAACATCAGCTCATTTCCATCATTAGTTTTGTTCTAATTTCTGTGAAAACTAAAGCATTCCTAGTAAGACAAGTGTGTTGAGGAAACTTCAGCATGGTGCTGTGTGTGACTGGGGACTCCAGGGCATTAGTCCTCCACTCTACAGCCCTGAGGGGTTTTTACCTGCTCCCAAATCTGAAGAAAGCTCTCAGTGGAAAGTGATTTTCTGATGAGAACCAAAAGAGCAAATGTATTTGTTTCAGTGAACTTAAAGGCTAACTGCTAGAGCTAACAAATGAAGGGTGATCACATTGGAAAATAATAATATTATACATATCATATGGGTTTTAATTCATATGTATAACCAAGAAATTACCAAATGCCCACTGTACCTAGAACTATTGGAAAAATTCCCCAGCCACCTCATTTGTCTTTTCCTTCAGGCAAATATTTTCTATAAAGGCCCACAGACAACAAGCATCAACAAATATATTGGGAAGTACACACCTTAACATGAATAATTAACTTAAAAGGAAGGCAGATACACTCTTCTAGAGAGCCACAAAGCCATTCAGGTTTAAAACCCCCATCTAATGTTTTCTATCTACACCCAGAAAAGTTAATGTGAGGCATTTGTGCTATGTTATGTGTCAAATATATATAACTTTAATTTTTATGAGCATTATCTGATCTCTTGTTTTTAGTAGTGGACTAATGCATGCAAATTAGATCTGTTCTGATTGGCTGCCCTACATTGTACCTCTTTCAAAAATGCTGAATATTTTTCCCAAGTTAAGCACTGAACTGACTGGACGTCTAATGGTACAGTTTGATACTTTAACAGCTATTAAATACTATTTTTTTAAAAAAGGAGGGATATTCATGGTATAGGTTTTTAAAGCTGTCCCAGTTTGACTCATTAAAAGTTCAGTAATTAGATTTTAAGTAGTTTAATCAAGAAAAACACAAAACATATTAGCACTGCACCCCTCTGGGACTGGATTCTGATTCTCCTGCTTTAGAGCAGTGTTTCCCTGACCTGGTACTGGAGGCTGCCTGCTCTGCACATTTTACAAATTCCCCTGCTTTAACAAAATCACTTCAACTCAGTAAGGGCCTGTTAATGAGCTGATTAGATGGCTTAAGTGTATCAGAAGCAGGGGAACACGAAAAAGGCAGGGCAGTGGACCTCCAGGAGCAGGGCTGTGTATTTGCTGTAGTTTATTCAGTGTTTGCTAGTTTGTCTTCAACTATACCTGCACGTTGACATCTTCTTTCTTGAATATGAGGGAGCGAACTTCGTCAGGGTCCACATTAAATATAGCTTTCAACAACGAAGGCTGGGGAGAGATGAAGAATAATGTCAGTGAATTAAAAGTGGGGTGCAATATTTAAGCACTGGAAAGAGCACTGGAGCATCTGCACATGAGCTTGTGACCACCATGTCCTATATATATATCATCTAGCTTTTACTATGGGTTAATGCATTCTCCAAAATTCTCCAAATCTGCTCTGCTGCGTAAGTGATAACTGACATCCTAGTGCACAAAACACGTCTGTCAGCTGGGATCATACTACCTGTACATCAACACTGCATTAACCTGGCAAGCAGCTTTAAGCTACAGAGCAACAGGAGGCCATTCGAACAACAGCTGCGAGGCAGGAGTCAATTCAACAATCTCAGCACAACTCTGCTTAAGCTGGGCATATACTCTGCATGAGTTTCCCCAGACTTCACACACAATCCTTTCCACAAGCGCAAAGAAATTCCTTTGCCATTGAGACTGTCTTTATCCATGCACCACCTCAAACACACAGTCAGCAAAGTACTGCAAAGGCAGCAGCGACCTGACAACTGTTGTTAGCTATTAATTACCTGTGAAGGAAATTAGAATTAGATTAACACAGGCTCCTGAGGAATGCAACGAGCAAAAGCTTTAACAACAGATATTTCACATAGATTTATAATATTTGCTCATGATTTAATACTCTCATAAAACCATGAACCGATTTTTATATCACAATCCAAACAAATAAACTGCAATTTAAACACTATTTATTAAATTACGCTGCTGCTTATTAAGGACAAGTTAATGGGCTATAAAAAGCCCCAGACATTTCAGCCACTGATAAACAATTGCTGTGTTTGCTTTTCTTGAGGACTTGGCCAGCGAAGCACAAAGAGAACACACCAGGATGATGTGTTAGTGTATAACAGTGAAGGCCTGTCCATATATATTTGCCTACAGATTGACTTTGTGTATATTTATCATATATGTTAAAACCCTGTTGGGCAAATGTCAAAGACCACTAGTGCTGGGCGATATGAGCGCAAATCAATATCACGATTAACTGTACATTTTACCACGATTACGATTAATGAACGAATATTTTGTTTTTGTATTTTTGACCCTCACAGTTCAGTGACGAGGCTTGTGCTGTAGATTTTTTTTCTAATCTCGCTAGGAGCTTGTTCCTCTCTTGTTTCCTGAGCACTGTTTATATTTGGTGTATGATTGTGCTTTGGTCACTTTTTTTCCTCAGCGTTTAAATTTGACTTCTTTCTGTTCAGTGTCGTCTTAATTAAAGTCAAAACACAGCACGTCAAAACACAGCACGTCCAAACCACAGACACTGTGTTTTTCTTTGATACGAGCTGCTCAAGTCGCTCGGTCGGCCTCAGCTTTTAGGTTCTCCTCCGTGTGGTAGATAGAGACAGAATCATGTGACTACAGCTAGATAGTGTGGTTTTAAAAGGACAGTATATGAACACATAGTGGGGACATAACAGAATAAAAATAAGTGATATAGTCAAGATTATGTCGATTAGAAATTCTGAATGTCACTTTTGATAAACTGCCCACCCCTAAAGACCACCCACATTAAGTATGTTTCTGTGTAAGGAAAAAAACAAACAAACAAATAAACAAACTAACAAACAGGAAACATATTCATCAGAAATTTACACAGGGGCTTATAAGTAAATATAATAATATTTTAACATTATTTTTAGTAGGTAGTTTGAAGATATTTATGATTTTCTTGCAGACCCATAGCATTGAGTTGCCTTCATATTTTAGGTGCAGAACTGATGCAAGATTGGTGTTTGATACATTTAATAATGTTAAAACCTTGTTAATTTATCTAAGCTTTATGAGAAAGTGCATAAAAAAAAGAATATAGTGACCAGTGACATGACTTGAGTCCCTAACTTAGTGATTAGTGACTAGACTCTGGTGTTTATTCATTGCCCAGAAAGCATTATTATATATATAACGTTTAAGATGTTCCACCTCAGTCACTTATTCTAAACAGACTATGACTAAAACAGAGTGAGCAAAGTTGTGATAAACACGTATTGCATGTCATCTGCTAATAGTGTTAGCCCTTAAACACCACAAACACACATTTTCCCCCTAGGATATGGTTCATTTTTAACAGAGAAATCATGGTTTTCTGACTAATAAAAATGACTATGCACAAAAACAATGTACTACAATTTGAGATTCGCATCCCACTGACTCATGACTCGACTCAGACTTGCAAAATGCCCCTTGTGAACCTCTTGTGTTGACCATATGGTAGGAGTCAGAGAGAAGGAGGTGGCAAAACTAACACTGCTGAGACAAATGGAAACATGTCCAAAAAAACATCAATAAATGCCTCTGTTCAACCACATTCATAACTGCCGACCTTTCACAACATTACCAGAACATTTTGCAAATGTTGCATAAGCCACGTGTCGTAAAAGTAGCAAGAGTTCCAGAACAGAACAGAGGGGAAAGAGATCGTGCAGATCTACAGCCGGGCTTTACAACACCTCCGACGTCAACACCAACCCCCAGCTCAGGTGTCACGTCACTCACCAGACCTTTGAGCTTTATTGGACAGGGCATGAGCAACAGCTGCCCACAACATGGTTCCAGACACGAACACACACCTCACACTCCCTGCTAACACACCTACTCAGGTTTGATGTTGTCAGTCAAATCTTTTTGGGAATCCACTGGTTACAAGAAATGATGTGAATTCCAATTTGTTTCAGTCACTGCTCTTACTACACAATAAATACTGATACATATTTCTAACCTATGCCTAATGAAATGATCCAACTAATGGTTCTGTGTTGAACGTGTCTGTATTAAACGGTTTGAGACTGTAATTGCAGAACTGGCCACGCGCACACACACCTCTAAACTGATGAAGCTCCCTCCACTGCTGGCACAGTCTGATGCAATCCCTAACCTGTTCGGGACTAGGCGGAGCATCTCTGCGCACAGCTGTTTCATGTTTGTGAATTACAGAGGGCACAACGGTGGAAGGAATCATCGTAAAAGAAAGGAATCCTCGACCCACCTCTGCTGACTGACCCTGCTGGACTTAACTTTCTTCTTCTCCCAAACCAGCCACAATATTCTCATTTTAGACAAGAATAATTTTTACGTTTCCCTGATCATCGTTAGCCAATGCACGCAAACATCTCCTGTATTTTTTAATGAACACACAGACCTTGCAAACATTGTGTGGTTTCCTACTCTTTACAGAGTTCACAAATATTACAGCTATTAGTAATGCTAAGGGATACATAGAGAACTCAAGGATTTAAAGGATTTTACATTTTCATGAAGAGATCAATCTCAATGAAAAGCCCAAAACAACAAAACAATGACTTAATCAAAACACCTACCGAACATTAAATGTGTTGTATATCATTTGGTGTCCACAATAAGGTTAAGAGTCAAAATTACTGCAGTCATTTAATGGGTATTAAATGCATACCCATTAACGCATGTATTGTCTGCAGTTTGCAGTGAGAAAAGCTGCAAATAATTAATTTATTTTGCTGCAAATATTTACACTGCAAATAAAAGTCTACCAAACTTTCATTACTGTGAAAAGCACATTTTGAATTAAATTTTCAATATTTTATTTATTGAATAGGTCTTGGTTCCACAGAGCTGTAACTGTATAAGGAATGTTCTCAAATAAACACGATTTCACTGGCTACCAGTGGTTACCTCCAACAAAACAAACCCTAAAATCACTATCTTTGGTATTTAAGAGTGACTTTAGGGAACAGAGAACAGTCAACAGAGCATTAACATATGCTTAAATTTACCCTCGTCTCCTTGTTGCCCACATTACTCTGATTGGACGAATTCAGGTACATAGTTTTGTTCAATGACAGCAGTTTTAATAAATGATGGGGATTTTAAGAAAGAGAAGAGAGCAAGGGGCATTTGGTATAAATCATCAAAGTTTTAAAGTATTAACTTCTGAATGAGCAGTGAAAAAAAAAATAACCTCAGCAACACTGAGCCAAACAAATAAAACCAACAGCTCACAAATTGTACACACGTTAAAATGCCGGTAACCAAAAGGCACAAAGGTGTTGAAAGAGGATGCAAACACCAAAAAGAGGGAATCCAAGAAAAGGTATTGAGGGAACCCGGTTTGTATGATGCTATGCAAATCAGTACTGTTTCTTCCTCACCTTCTCTTCCTGAGTGTCGGGAAGGGGAGCTGAATGCTGGGAATCGCGGTCCTGTGTGATTTTGGAATGCAGAGGGGAGGGCTCGTCGTCCTCCACCTCCTCCAGGACAACGATGCACACGCGGCTCATTCGCTCCGACCTCATAGGTGCTCCCGAAATCACGACCCCCACCCCCCTCCACGTGCACACTCAACCGCAAAAAACAGACAAAAATCAGAATAGAAAAATCCAAGACCCCCCAAAAAGAATACAAACCAACCAAAAGCACCCAAATTCAGGTCACTCCAACATTCATACAGTCATCCGGTCGAGTAGAGGTGACAATCCGGCCTTGTACCGACTTTGTCCTTCACAGACCAGAGGGGCTACAGATCCTTCTCCATCTCTAGCGGTGCATAGCGCAGAGAGCTGGGAATTCCTCACTTCCACAGCAGCCAATGCCAGAGCTGCAGTGATGCAGCCCGCCTAAAGGACATGACAAACCCCTTGCCTCGTTCCTCGCACATCCGCGATCATAAAAGAGCCGGCTTGCTCAGAGAGGCAGTGCTGGGGCTTGCTGGTGCACGATTATCAAGAACAATGCTCTGAGCCGTGGCTCTCTGCCTCCTCGCTCCCTTCTCTCCCTTCCATTCACGCAGCATGGCAGCCTGCTGAAAACAGCGCTTTTTCAGCCTCGGCCAATAGTGCCGGCCTCCGCTGCAATTCTAATCCTCCAGTGTACCAGAGCACAGACAGGGGTGGGGGGAGGGGGGGAGGGGCAGGATGACTGAAAGAGAGAGAATGAAATAGAGAGCAGAGGGAGATGGTAGAGTAAAGAAGAAAGAGCAAAAGAGGGAAAAAAAATGAATGAGATCAAAATAGAGAGAAGAAAGAGACAGAGAGGGGAGGTCTCTGTACCTCCTGTTATTTATTACTGAAATGCATGAGCTGTGGTTATAAGCACCAATGGCAGCATGGGTACTGAAACCTGATATATACATATATAGTGAGTGAGAGAGAGAGAGAGAGAGAGAGAGAGAGAGAGAGAGAGAGAGAGAGAGAGAGAGAGAGAGAGGCATTTGAAGGTAAAGGAGATACAGAGGACTCTGTGTGGCTCTGATTTTCCAGCGTCAGGATCATGAAGGGACTGACAGTACAGGGTCATTGTGTTTCTCTTTAGCTCTATCTGTAGATCACTCAGATTTTCTTGCTGCTCTTGTGTCCTGCAGAGCTATGGCTATATGCGGGACACAGCTCTGCCCTCAGGGAAAACTCTGACCCAAATCAATCCCATTCATTATCAACATACATGCATAAATACATAAGAGTTATGGATCCAAAACTGCAATGATTCAATGTGATGCATCAGTCTCTGAGAGGTCGAATGAACTGCATCAATAATGGAACCCCAACCCTAATCTTCTTATGGCGCTCTTCCACTGCATTGCACCTTAACTACTCTACTCAGTTTTTATTGCTTTTCCAGTAGGTACATTATTATACATATAACTGGAACTGTGTTCTTTTCTAGTACCTGCTCTCTCTTGGTTCCAACAGGCTGAAAAGAGACTAAACCATGATGTGTAATTCTTAAGAGAGCGCAGAATGTCCAGAGAGATTTGTCACTCTATATGATGCAACGCAGACATCCAGCACCAACTCTCCATCTGTAAAAATGCAGCTGAGATCACATTTGTTTTTATCCGACTCAAGACGGCAGCTCGTAAAATTACACAGCAGTCTTTTGGATAGGTTCAAACGCTCCTTGGATCAGTGGCCGACGGAATCCAGCGAGAGTTGGACAGTACCCCAAGGAAGGAACAAACTCTACTGATCTGTCAGAGTCAAGTAGAAATGAGTAGTGTAGGTAACATGCAGTGAAAAAAGCATGTTTAACAGAGGTGTGTTATGAGAAATATCATAATATTTGATTATTCCAGAAACATCTCAAATATATTTCCACTGAAAAGAAAAATCCTGAAGTGAAAGACATAGTACATCAAATTTTTTTTAAGTCATTAACTCAAAAATATATTAAGGAATTGTTCTGAGGAGCTGGTCAGTGAATCACAACTTAAAGGCTAAGCACCAGCTCTATGAAAGTGTCAAACAAATAAATACAGTGGAATTTGAGTTCCTAACTTGTGTTTATTGATAGTCAGAAAACATGTTATTTCTTAGTAATTCAAGGAATAAGGTTTAAAAGTCTGTTGGTCGCTTTTCCAACAATATGGGCATGTAAGGACACCAACGAAAGGTGTTCAAGAGCCTCTGTAACATGGAGGTAAACAGGGTAAGGACACTTACTTCGCCTGTTTTAGTTGGTGTTAGTTAACGTTAGCGTGACTTGCTAAACTCGGTGGCTCAGATTATACTCGGCTACGTAGCTGCATTACGGAGGTTTATAGTGTCGGATGAATTCAAGTTCGACTTTGATCACATTTACAAGAATAAATAATAATGTTGGTTATTTAGCTAGCTAGATACTGTCATAACAGTCAGTCATAACGGTGTTTTACCGTAGCATTGTTCAGCTGTTGTCCACCAGTGACGTCACGGCTGTGTTCAAGAATTTCTGTAGCGAGCTCGGGTTTTTCCGTCAATTTAATAAAATTGTCCGTTTTAAAGCAAATGAAGCATGCTATTTTCATTTTAATTCATACTTATATATGTCAGTAACTAAAACAATGTGAAATATTCATGGAGGTCCATTAAGTGGTGCTTAGCCTTTAACAAACACTACAAAACCGGTTATTGTACATGTGTACGACAGCTTTCTGTGCTTTACATAAAAGAGGAAAGGGCAGTGGTTGTTAGCACAGACACACTTTCTCTGGACTTCTAGAGGCTCCGCACTGTGTCTGTTGAATCACTTTCAGCTTAACGGCTCATAGTAACAAGTGCTCATACGCACTTATGCATGCATATACACGCACACTAGAGCGCAGCAAGAATTCCACTGCATTTCTCGCCTTTGAGATGATCCTTCTTCCACCATACAAACTGACAAGAGCAAGGTCAGGGGCAGAAAACTGCTCCCATGGGTTTCTCTGATGTCTGGATAAACAACAACTCACTCATGAAATGTAGAACACTGCGGGAGCAGGGCAAATGTGGGGCACAACTTATAGAAACATATTAATATTAATCTCGCATATCCAAGAGGAGATGAGACATTTCCATTTAAGCTCAGGCTGGAACAAATCAAACAGCTCCATTTCTTTTTCACATTAATATGACTATGAGTTCGAACATATAATTCTCCTCAAAGTGAGGTACTCAACAGGAGGCTGAAATTGCACACGTCCAACGGGAGGTTTTTGCTAGCCCTCGCCTTCCCTGCTCGATAGGATCATGTGATGAGGAGACGTAACCACTCGGATATATTGTGAAATCTAAATGTGAAACGTTTTGTTTGGGAAAATAAGACTTTTGGGTATGTACTAACCGTTCTCCAAAATAACACTGAACCATGGCGACATCTGATACGTGCTATTTTATAACTCACTAATCACTTCATAAAGCACTGAATCAAATCATCATGAGGTATACTCCTGCTAGCAATTGAGTTTCACAGTCTGTGAACCAATCTGATTTGTTTGTAGTATCAGAGATTCATTTTCCGACGTTTCAAAGCCGGTCCACTGCATACGAAGCTAACTACTCACATATGAGAGCCCAAGAGAGCCTGGAGGAACGTTCTAGCCTCACCACAATCCTCCATTAACTCAACTGGCTCGTTCCCACACGAACACAGCAAGGCAGCTCCTCAGAAGAGCTCAACCAAAGCAGTCCTGAGCGTGTGCGAGGCCAAGAGTCTATGAACGTTCGGCCCGATCGAGGGATAATTATGGTTATTGCAATAATTGCAAAGCACAGCTCGGAACACTGAAATATAACCCACAGCGTAAGCACAGCTTATGACTAATCAGACTGCGCTGATACGACAGCAGCAATTCCCCTCACAAAGCACTCATAAATCTCAGAGCACTTTCTATCCCACTTTCATCACGGCTCCTCTTCCTTCAGAAGTTGCTGACTGGCTGCCGAGCTGACTGATGTCGTAACTCTCGCTAATGTGAAGAAAGAGTGGCTCTAGGCGATTCCATGCAGCTGCTTCTTCGCTGTTATCCAAGAATACTGTAGATTAAAGAATATACTCCGTTTTAAAATGATGATCACAAATCCAAGGGTCTAAACTAAAAACGTAGCTGAAGACAGAGCGGCAGAACTTCTTTACACAACACAACAACGAGTCTCAAACTAACTGCACCCAGGCGAAATAACAGAAGAGGTTAAGAAACATCCGTCAACCCCCATCTGAAAAATAATCCAATTCCATTGCAAATCTATGTAGAAAACTTAATGGAAAAATAGCAAGCTTGACTGAGACAAACGCTTACAAAACAATCCCTGTTTCACAAATGAGTCATGTCTTCTAAACTCACTATTCGAAGTAGGCCAGAGGACGTTTCAGATACAAATTAGTCAATGTAACTTTACAGAGCCGAGCCAAAACCAACGGGAAAATGCTGGAGTGTACTACATTCAAAATGAGCCCACTATAAGGTCATTGCCTTGAATTAGATTACTGTAGTTATTTCCTTCTTAGCCTTTCATGATAACAAACCTCCTAAGAAAAATTCCCATTGCTTGGACACAGTTCATTTCCTTTTCTTTTCCTCTCATCTCGACCAAAGAGAAACAAACATCAGAAAGGTCACTTCTTAACGGGGTCTATTGTGAAGGACACAATACAGCAGAAATGTCATCTCTTTCCAAAAGTTCAGTCTCATTATCTAAAAAAGAAAGAACCATAGAAGAGGTGAGGAACAGCAAAAAGAGAGAGATTTACTGGCATTTAAACCTGACTGAGAACTGTTACAAAAGTACCAAAACGTCCTGAATTTACTCACTACACACTAAAAATATGTAATAAAGAAATAAATACATATTTCAGAGTGCAAATGCAGTCACTAGGGTGCTATCTCCAGGGGCATGTGCATTTAGATAGAGGATTTATCTCTTACATAATCCACTGCGGTTGTGTTTTTGAGCAGTACTGACTCCATAAACCTCCCATTTACTTTTTTACTGTTAAAAGTAGTTCAAACGTGCCCCTTTCCCTGAAATTTCCAGATGTATTATTTGATTAATATCAAAAATATAGATTAAATATGACTGAAATGGCCTAATATTTACATAGTGTGTACCTTGGAGGACTCACAGTTGGCCTTTTCTCTGAGTTTCTTGTGCTTTACATCACAAAATACTGCCAAAATATTGCCAATACTGAAATCCATAAGAGCTGGGCCTGTCTCATCCCACTCTGATTCCAAAGCGTTTGCAAACATCCGGATCCAGCTCCGTGTTGTTTTGGCTTTCCATGTTGTCAGGCACCCTCTAGAGGAGAGACATCACACTGCCTCAGAGGATGAAATTCTGTAATCTCAACCACTTCAAAAGGTGGCCCCCTACTTTCACTTTCCGCAAAAGCAATTAGAGTTAGGATCATCTTACTATTTGCGGGGTCTGAGGAAGTGATACCTGCCTGTGATATCACACCCTGGTTGGTCTTTGCGCTATTAGACCTCAACGACGCTTGATATCTAAACCCATTCATTCTGAAACCGTTAACGGAGATTACAGAACTCAAATTAGGATTAAATGACCAAAGATCGTGACCTTTTCCAAAACACGGCAGTTGATGTGCTGAAGAAAAGCACTTTTATTTATCCCCCCGGGTCATAAAATGCATTATAATTTATTACATACACACCAGTACCCCTGCCACACACACGTACAGACGGATGTGCGCCTGCTGCCTCTCCAAACTGAGCTGCTATTTTAGTTGTCGTTCTCTTTGTCCACATTTCAATCAGCAAGCAAACAATGGCTGAGACAGCATAATCGGAACGGCTCTTCCTGTGTCAAGCCGATGCAGCAGCCAGCTGTCCTTACATGGCCACGCAGCAGTGTGAGGGCTCATGTTGCAGGCACGAGCCTCTAAAGACTGTCCACATGCTAGAGCTCAAAGTGAATCTGCTTTTTTTTTCTGGTACAAAGAGAAACTTAAATCATTATAGTCCATATGCAGGCACAAAGGAAACGATAGACAGCCTATATGTATACATTTGTGGGGGTTGCATGCCTGTATGAAGGTGGACTATAATTCTACTGGCCTCTGCCAAGTCTATCGAGTTTCCCCTCGCCATATCTGCCACTCGTTTCCAAAGAACAGCGTGGGCTGAAATAGCCCTTCCTCTTCTCAGCGGTACATCGCTATCAGACCAGTCGGACCAGTAGCATGATCAATTCTGTTGGCGAGGAACAACAACAAATACAAAGAGGCAAAATGCAACTGAAAGCCAAATGCCACATGGGGACACTGAAAATGCCAGACATGTAAAATTGTGAGCTGTCAGTCATGGACTTGTTTGCTGTGATAATCTACACAGCGGCTAAGCAGGCGTTTTCTGAAGAGCCAGCCAAAACAACAGCAGGACGACCACCTGCCGTGAGCTGGTGCCAATCAGAGCCAAAGAATACAGTCAAAATCTTAGACACCCGCTCATCCATCGTTTCCTTTTTTTAAAGTATTTAACGTTTTTTAAATTAAGCATATTCATGGACAGGCTGGGATCACCATCGCTGCAGTAGCAGACTCTACTATGGAAAGACGAACACAAATAAGCCAAGTGAAGAAAAAGCTAAAGACTGTTTGTAGTTCATGGCTTAATAAACCCTTCCCTGTGTCTGGTAAATTTGCTGGTTGCTTAGGACCACTACACTAACGTATCATAAAGAGCTACATCCATCACTACAGAGAACGCACCTTCATTACAACACATAATTAAAATACCCCCCCTCCAGTCATTAATTAAACCCCAATAAGTTCATCTCTACCTGGAGAGGGTCTTTAAACATATCTTTAAATAATTCTTTTGACAGCTCAGTAAATGTAAAAGAGAATATGTAGAGTCATAATGCTCGTAAGATATCATATATAAGTGACCACAGTCAATTCGGTGGGTCATTTAATAGCCTTAATGCTATTATACAACTGTTATTACACCAACAGACGTAGTATTACCCCCAGAGTTGCTGTTTGAAAAGTGGTTGAAAGCAGCAAAATAAAAAATGCTGTCAGTCCCATGCTGATAATTTATTATGGGATGCCACAGCAAAATACCATGCTTAGAATACCATAGCAACTGCCCTAGCAATCACCTGGAATACCACAGCACCCATTTAGCAAGAATTTAGCAACCTCATAATGCATATTAAATATGATTTGACCACCACAGCAATCTCTAGGAATACCATGGAACTGGCTTAAACCACGTTTGAAACTTTCCTAGCAAGCACCTGGAACCCCATAGCTACCACATAAAATACCTTAGCAACTGCCCTAGCAACCACCTGTCATATCATAGCACCCACTTAGAAAGGCCTTAGAAACCACCTGAAGCATTCATATGAAAGCACATGAAGTCACATATCAGTGCCCACCATAGCACCTGGAACACTTTGTTAACCTCCTAAAATACCATAATAAACGCCTTAGCAACCACTGGAGGTGCCATAGCAACTATCACAAAACTCCTTAGCCTCATCATAGCACCCACTTCGTACTCACCTGGAATACCATAGCACTCACTTAAAAAAAACCCTTATGTAGTGGCCACAAAACCACAGCCTACACACTGCCCGAAGCACTTTAGCTATGTAATTACTCTGTTACTTCAACAGGAAATACATTTTACTAGTTGAGATTCTTATTTTTTATATTAAATAATAGGCAACAAAATCGTATCTTAAATGCATTTTTTTCTAATGGAGCGCAGTCATTTTCTGAATACAATTTAGCAAAACAAAAGCCTGTTTCTATCAGAATTATGCAATGTAATAATGCACTGGTGTTATCTGTAAATGTGAAGTGGAGCCCGTTGCTGCAGAGTGCACAGCGCCTCGGAGGGAGTTAAAAATACTGTCACATGCTAAGCCCTGGGAGCTCGCCAGCTTTTCCAAAGCAACACGTCTCTGGTGTGTGTGAATGTGGACTGACACCTGTAAAAGCCCGGCTCTGGCCCCCGCGGAAGATCAGGGTCTTTAGGGGGGACTAGAAGAGAGATGCGTGGGCTTCTCCGCGATGAGTCTGGGTCTAACTAAGCGCTGGGTAACCAGACGGAGGCTTTAACAGCTAGCAGAGAGCTAAGTGTTGAACGTGTTGTTACCTGCTCTCGGATCTTGAGAAGCACCATGTTTCTGGCTCTCCGCTCGCTTTCATGCAGGTTATTTCACCCCCGCGGGTCCCCCTCCGTCTCCTCTCCTCCGAGCGGACGGCCGAGACACGCCCGGACGCCGTGGGGTGATGTTTTTTCGGCTTGACTTCTGCTCTCTCTCCGCTCTCAGATCCGCTCTGGAACAGCGGACTCCAACAACATTACCGCCGCCGCGCGTCCAGCACAGAGGACGCGGCTGATTGGCGGACAGAGGCAGTAAGCTCGGCGCTGATTGGTTAATGTTATATTTCTGCGCTGGAGAAGTAGGTGTAAGCAGTATGATGAAAAAGTTCAACATCACGATACTCGATATTTTTCACCATACTCGATATTAATCATTTTTTAAATTAAAATTAGAGCAATAATTGTACATACTATAAAATATTATCAAAAAATAAAGAGCTTTAAAACTGTATAATTATTATCGTTATTATACCCACAGATGCTGATGATGAATATTATTCATACATTAATTCATTCATCTCCTTCAAAAACCTCATCCTGACCAATCCATCACAGAGCATCATGCACTTACTCACTCACGGTTCTGGATTGTGAGAAGAAACCAGACTATCTGCATATTATAATATGTAAAAATATCTAATCATAATCATATTCTTAAGATTTTTTTCTACTGTGTCCAAGAATGCAAGACTCTATTTTTACAATCATATAAACCTAACATAAAAATGATCAGTACTTCCCTGTACTATCTAAAAATAACAGATACATAGAAGTTTATTCATTATTTTTATACTTCGCCCAAGCAGCATTTCACAGGCTGCAAATACTTCCAAGTTGATATTTCTGAGGGAGTACTTGAATGTACTTAAAATTCTCATAAACACTCAACATAACCCTTAAACACCTGGTCTTCAGGACTGATTGATGTGGCAGCTTGTCCCCCTGGGAAACAGAGACTGGAGACATCTGCCAAAGGACAACAGATGACCTTTAGCGCAAATAAAGACGCCAGGGTATTAATGACAAGATGACACATGTAAAAAGATCACCCTGCATTAACCTCCTATGAATGGTGTTTACAAATAAATTTTAGACAAAAATCATATCTCAGAAACCTTCCTAAAACAATGTGTCTGCGATTAGGCCGTGTGTTCATAACCATTTCTTGTAATAAGGTTCTGCGAAGGAGCTTCTAGGGGCATTAAACTCACCAGACATCTGGTTACTATCAGCAATCACAGCAAACAATTCTGATTTAATATGTTTCTCTGAAAATGAGCATTTCTAGAACAATCTCACTGAATTTATTTACATAAACACTTAATTTTTTCAGAAATTATTAAACATTTGTTGACCTCGACTTTAAAGGCAAGTGTTCAAGCGCCCCCTTGTGGTAAATTGAATATTTGGCCTATTGCACTGTAATAAAGTCTTTTTAACCACTCTCTAGTTCAGTTTGAAGAGAAATGACAATATACCATCAGTTACTGTAGTGAGAAATTAACTGTTTAGTAACTGTTTCACTGTCAGATAAATGTTAAGTAGTGTGAAGCTCTACCTTCTTAAAACTGGTGTATACAGGTGTAAACACACACGCTCAGTGTAACCGGGGCCAGAGGGAGTTAGAAGAAACTATTTGTTTTGGTTTGTGCTCTAAACTCTTTTAATCCTGGTTAAACTCTGGGTGGAATGTGCAAGAACTGCCAGAAGTAAATGCAGGGAATAAATAATCAGCAGAAATAAAACCAGCTAATAGGTAACGTTTATCTTGAATGAAAATGGAATTCAACTCACAAGTGAGTCATTCTAGTCAGGGTCAGTGTAGCTGGAGTCCTACCCACAATCATTGTGCACAAGGCAGGAACACTCCCTAGACCAGGCATCACACACTCACCCTCTCACTCACACGGTCTAGAATAATACACACAATAAGACCCAAAAAAAAAAAAAAAAAAAATCACCCGATGACATGGAAAAATAAAACTGACCATTAAAATATTCAGGTTAATGACCTCTTCCCGGATTCATTACAAACGACAGCACGCAGTGTGCGGGGAGTTAGTCAGAGTTAAAGTTTTATTAGTGTTATACTCAGTTCTGCTGCTCAAAATGAATATCGTAGAAGCATGATGCAAACACTCTAAACCCTTTGAGTCTTCATTTTTCAGTCTGTTAGATCGACCGTGACATTCAAATTGATTTGTTTTTTTTTTTTCTTGTTTGTTAAAGAAAAATAAGAAAATATAATCGACAGTACATTTAGGCACACTGTTGACACATACTGTACACTGATATGCACAAGTAATCATCATAGATTCATATGTATGGGGATTTATAAAACAGAAAAAAAAAAAAAAAACAGAAGGGAGCAGAGAGCCAAAGACTGAGTCCAAAGGTAAGTTGGAGTGTGTTCACTCAGTAAGAGAGAGGCGGGCGGCTAAAGCTGACGCCGGTGCTGCGGAGCATCAGTTTAACCAATCACAGAAGGCTGCAGCTGATCAATAGCCACTCGCAGCAGACACGAGCCACTTATGGACCAAGAGTCAGGAGCGGTTCTGACCACACGTTGCCGGCCAATCACAGCAAACGATAGCCACATGGCATCACAGCATGCTGAAAGAGAATTCTATCAGAACCTGACAAAATCCCCTTCTGAAGAAAGTTAAAATTAAGTGCTATTTAATTCACAAATAATCATTTTGCATTCGCATCCACTGCGCTGACCACTAACCCACACATCTTCTGTCTTAAAGTCAGAGACCATCTTTTCAGCTCTTTTCCAGTCAAAACAGCTATTGATTACAAGTTATTTGTTTGAGATGATAACAGGAAGGAGAAAATTCACAAAGAACATGGGACTCCTAGCAACCATGCAAGACCTGGTAACAGCAGCAAAACCGTCTGCTTCAGAGAGGAAAAGAATTAAATAAAAACAGCATTCAAATTTTGCATCATCTTTCTGATGATCAAAATTAATAACCTGAACTTAGTGGCTGTTTTGACTGGAAATGAAATAAATAAAGGGTGGTGCCTGACGTCGACAGAGGACATGAATGGATCCTCCTCCATTTGGGCTGAAGGGTAACCAGGTCCCATGCTGTAAAAGTCTATGACTCGTGACTTGATATAAATATACAGTATTCGTCCCATTCAGACTCAGTGGGACCACACGTACAGGACCCCTTACAGCAGGAAATAAGGAACAACAACATCATCCAAAACTCTGACGTCAGCCACAGGTCTTACCAGCCAGCACCTGAAAACGCCTCCATGTACTAATCAATGCCTACTGATCTAATACCGTATGCTCTCCTTCTCCCAGAGCAGGTTAGCCATGCGCGGACGAGTGAAATCCATTGTCGAGAAAACACAACGGTCACCGGGAATAAGACAAAATTAA
Organism: Hoplias malabaricus; assembly: GCF_029633855.1. Classification (NCBI taxonomy): domain Eukaryota; kingdom Metazoa; phylum Chordata; class Actinopteri; order Characiformes; family Erythrinidae; genus Hoplias; species Hoplias malabaricus. The sequence goes on along the minus strand of NC_089805.1, from coordinate 10,084,868 downwards.
AAACGCAAAAGCTAGACTTATAAAACAAGTCCTTCACATAAACTGATCAATTTACAACAACGGAATGTAGGTTTGGAGTAAATCTCTTTTTTTTTTTTTTTTTTTTTTTTTTAAATAATATTGTTGGATACTTTTATAGTTCTCAAATAGTTTTAGCTTCTGAATACAATTATTCAAACACATGCATTAAAGAGAAATAATATTGCACGAAAAACAAACCACATATTCAGGAAAAAGTCTGGATATCTTTAATAATGCTCTGAGCAGGTGTGTGCAATTTTCAGCAACACTGTACTGAAGGGCAGCATTTTTATAAAGCAATAAAATACCTACATAAGCCTCCCATGACAACATTCATCACGGCTCTGATGCCATTTCCCTAAAGCCGACCTGAACTGGAATTTACAGGCTTTGAACACTCCAAAGGGAAAAGTTGAATACTTATTCTTAAAATGACCCTTAAAAGCCTTAATTTTAAACAGAATTAAACAAAAAGTGATAATGAATTAACTGTTAGGTGTCATACGGCACCACTACAGCATCAATTACAACCCGCGTCCTGTAGCTGTAACAGTGTAAAAATGCGGAAGATAGTTTGGTCACGTCTAATTTGTTTATAATATGGAATTCAGCCAGTTACCTGTTTTTCAGCTGAATACTTTGTTTTTAAAAAGTCTTTTACACGTGATTTCTGAGGGAATTTTGCTCTGTTGCGCTGAGGTGACCCAGCATTAACGTATTTAATTAATCTATTTTATTTCTTTTTTATATATATTGTCAATAACCGTTTACTTTGAAACCTACGTGTTGTGGTTTATGCAGCAAGGTCATAAATTCTACACCGACTAAACTTTATAGCAATGTAAGGAAGCAACTACTTGACAATTCTGTGCAAGCCCTACATTTAATTTCAGTAAAGTATAAGACAACTGATGCTTGTTGAATTAACTAACTATAAAGCTCTACATACGTTTAATTCTGGTGTTATGAAAGGCTTATACGGGAGTCAGGAATCCTTAAGAACACTGCTCTTTAGTAAAGTGTTATCGACTTCATTTTTGTTTTTTAGGATATAAGGGAAGCTACTTATAGCACGCGTCTTGGTTTTAGAATTAAGGCTGATTTACTGACTGGCACTGGCAGACACTTCTGACTTCGACAGGGCTGCGTTGTAGTGCTACACTCATTTCTGATAGTGTACTGGGTTTAAAAAAAAAAAGCAACAAAAAAATTAAAATGTGTACATGTGCACACACACACACCCCAGTGTCTGAACTGAGTTTTCGTTTAAAAAACAAAAAATAATAATAATAATAAACTAAAACAAAAAACCCACACCTGGACAAGCACAGACAACAGTTTGCTAGGGACAGGTACATTCGTTAAAGCGTATTAAAGCATCTATCTGTACGATTTCTCCTCCCACAGATGCCTCCCACCAGGTCAGCTGTCAAACACTCACTGGTTCATGCTGTAACCCATGGGACCATCCCATTTCAAACCTGATCTTAGCTTTAAACTTGGGTTTACACTTTAATCTCCACGATTATAGATCATATTTGAAAAGTCTGCATTCTCAGCCCCACTCTGTGTTCCAGTGCTGCAAATATATTTGGTTATTAAATCATTTTATAAACGTGTCATATGTAGAAATGGTTGCAGTTGGTAAAAGGTGACATATGGTGCGATTAAAACCCAGCCTGCCAAGATCCCTTAAATGATACGTCTTCACCTAAAGCTACCCTTAAGTTTGTGGCAATGTAGCATAGTAAGTGTAAGACTAAGCAGTATCAGCAGGGCCCCCCCACCCCTCCCCCCTTCCAATCTCCGTTAGCTTGTTTAAAAATCATACAGTACATCTTATGGCCAACAACACATCTGTGGAACAGTGGCTGACCTTCGCTACTTTCCACTGGGAATATTCCCACATTGCAACTTTCTCCCAAATTAAAAAAAAACCCAAAACAAAACATAAAAGAAAAAAAAAGAAAAAAATACTAAATGCTGACGTTACAGGTCAGGCACTGCAGTCTCAGTGGTACAGATGTGAAAGTGTTTGAATGAACGCACCACAATGCTTAAAAGGAAAAAAAAAAAAAAAAACGAGTCCGCTATGCTACAGCCGCATTGATACAGTGCTTCTATTGAGAACAGGGATGATTTCTGGGGGAAGGACCAGGAGGAGAAGATGGCAGGGGTGTGCAATCCATCTTCCTTACACAGTACACATGCACACGAATCCACTCATCCATCCATCCATCTGTCCATCCCACCGCCCCCCTGCCCTGGACCTTGTTCCATCCTCTCTGGCGGGCCGGTCCCTCCTGTTCTGCGAGTGGCGCCTCCTAGTGGCTGAGGCGGGGTCTGTCACCTCTTCTGGAGGCTGCGGATTTTCTGCGAGTATGCGTGCATGCGAAGCGAACGCGAGTGCAGCTTGACAAACAGCTCGGGGAACTTGTACTGTGGGAACATGGTCTCCAGATAGCCCTCCAGGAAGACGTAGGCCAGACGCCGGTTCAGTTGCTGGTGCTGGAACATGTCGAAGACCCTCAGGATGCCCTTCCGTGTGGTTTCTGCCCCAATGATGTGCTTTAGCTCGTCTGTGAGGAAAGAAAACAAAAGAAGGGAAGCAGTTAAGGCTTTGGAAATCCAGCACAAATCGTAAGGGTTAGTCAGAGGTTAGCGCACCTGGCATGATCCCCAGCAGGGTGGTTTTAGCAGCTACTCTCGTCCTCATGCGGGTGCTCTTCTCTCTGCGCGGAGGCGTCTCTGCCAGGATTCCATTCGGCCAGTAGGAATCCCTGTAAGGAAACGTTATGAGCATAAGACGAGTGTTTACGTTTTTACAATCAGAAGCAAAACTTAATTCTTTAAAAAACTCATCACAGCACTTTACCTAAACCTCTTCACATAGTCAGCCACTTGTTCAGGAGAAGTCATGAAGTCAACGTGATCCACAATCTTCCTGCAATATCACAGAAAAACAATTTCCCTATTAATGACCTTTAAAACAAACTGAAATGAAATCCTAGTGAAGAAGTTATAAATCCTTGCTACTGTAACTAAATTTACTTTTTCGTCACTTTCCAATTTAATATAAACTGAAAATATTTTTTTTTACTTTTTGCATAAATCTGATTATGAATGGACCAACAAAATGGTTTAAACAGCTTGGAATTACATATATCTTTACATTCACCTGGAAATACATTTAACTACATTAAATTGCCATTTGCTGTTTACAATAACAACACAGTTAAATCAGCATTTTCATGTAGATGTACTGCAGATATAAAAGGCTTCGAGCTTGAGTTTCTAAAGTGTTTGCACACATGTACATCTTTATACATTGTACCTGTTGATAGTGTCCCCATAGGTGGCTCTAATGAGCTGCTGCAGAAGATTCTTGATGTTCCTCCTGAGCCATTGATTCCTCTCCTTCAGGTCAAACACCTCGTCCATCAGCAGCAGCATGACACGCAGAGGGATGTTATCATCCACCTTCACACAGACAAGGGCACACCAACCATTAATCAGGAACTGCTCAGTGACACAACTGTTACAACACTGCAGTATACAGAAAGTCTACAAAGCACCTTAGTCTTTTTAGACTTTTTAAACACTCCGAGTTTCAGTCATTCTCTGACAAGGTAAAAAGTGCCACCAGCGTATGTAGTAACATACTGTAAATACAGTAACATGTAGTGTATCTACGTTCCAGAATTCAATTTAAAAAAAAAAAAAAAAAAAAGAGCATTTTCATAGAGGGCATTAAGTGAATTTATCTCCCAAAGTAAATAAATAAAAAAGCACTACATTGATAATCCTGCAGGGGGCAGTATGGTCACTCACATTATCATCCAGCTGAGCAGACACTCTGCAGTGCTCAGGGTCTGTTTTTGGCATCAGGGGCGGGACCTAAGGAGCACAACAGATATTTATTTACTTATTTTCCACAAGATAATTCTAAGCAAAATTAGATAAGCAATTAATAGTAAGAAAATAACTTTTAAGACCAAGTGTCCTGCCTTGAAAATGGATTGTCGAAGGTCCTGTCCGAGCCTCTCGGACATGCGGCCCATGTTGTCGGACATTTTCGTCATCCCCTCGGCCAGACTGTCGGGAAGCGACTTCACAGCGTTGGACACGTTCCGCATGGAGCTTCGAAGAGGATTCACAAAGGTGTCCATCTACAATATTAAAAGGTTAAATAAATGAAGAAGTGACTGTAGCTTGTAGTTCCTTAATCTGATAAAGATCGTATAAGAGTAGACAATAGTAAATACAATTCAGGCTTTACTACTGCTTTAACCATGCAATGTCTATTACATTATTATTATTATTATTATTATTATTGTCCTATAACTTTACTAATGGGCGGCATGGTGGCGTAGCAGGTAGTGTCGCAGTCACACAGCTCCAGGGGCCTGGAGGTTTTGGGTTTGATTCCCGCTTCGGGTGACTGTCTGTGAGAAGTGTGGTGTGTTCTCCCTGTGTCTGCGTGGGTTTCCTCCGGGTGACTGTCTGAGAGGAGTGTGGTGTGTTCTCCCTGTGTCTGCGTGGGTTTCCTCCGGGTGACTGTCTGAGAGGAGTGTGGTGTGTTCTCCCTGTGTCTGCGTGGGTTTCCTCCGGGTGACTGTCTGTGAGGAGTGTGGTGTGTTCTCCCTGTGTCTGCGTGGGTTTCCTCCGGGTGACTGTCTGTGAGGAGTGTGGGGTGTTCTCCCTGTGTCTGCGTGGGTTTCCTCCGGGTGACTGTCTGAGAGGAGTGTGGTGTGTTCTCCCTGTGTCTGCGTGGGTTTCCTCCGGGTGACTGTCTGCGAGGAGTGTGGTGTGTTCTCCCTGTGTCTGCGTGGGTTTCCTCCGGGTGACTGTCTGTGAGGAGTGTGGTGTGTTCTCCTTGTGTCTGCGTGGGTTTCCTCTGGACTTTAAACACATTTGTTTCAGTCTATTTTTGTTTTATTTAGAAAAGACAATTTAAGCCATTTGTAACTGAAAACATGGGATTCTATGTGCTGTGGTCTTGGAAATGTTGACAGTACAGATGGTTATTTGAGGTCTTTCAGATAGAGGTTAGGATCTTTTTTCACCTTCCGGGCAAAGTCGCCCTTGCCCTTGCTGTAAGCTTTGTTCTCCAGGAAGTCTTGAACATAGGGCATCAACATGGGGCAGGCTTTTACCATTTCTGGATTCAGAAGGAGCTGAAAAACATACAATAATAATGCCACCAATATCCTACTGTTGTCTAAACAATATACAAATATCCCCAATATGGCAACTTCACATTTGAAAACAAAAACATTACAGTAATCCCTCGCTACTTCGCAGTTCATCTTTCGCGGATTCGCTACTTGGCAATTTTTTCAAGGAGGCTTATGGCTGCTACAGCGGATATTGAGGGAAAATCTAGGAAAAATGTAAGTATTTCTTACGTACAGTACATGAACTGTTCATGTCCACATCCGAGTGAAATTTACTTACGCTAAATCACAGATTAGGAATTACTCTATTAAAGAAACTGGTAGGATATCACATGTAGTTCCAGCTGTTAACAGTAACAGGGAGGGTTTTAAAAGTCCAAATACTCGTTAAATACATAAAAAAAAAAAAAAAATCAATCTCTTTCCTCTTTACTTTATTTGTAATGTAAGTTAAATGGTAACTACATTATTCCAAACTTTTTGAGCATTTCTGTTTGTTATTATATTCCCTTGTAACTTATTTATACAGAAATGAGAGAAATACTGTTGAAATACTGGATATTTGACTTTGGGAAGGTGTTCGTAGGACAAATTTTGTGCATGTACATTGTGGGCCCAGAGGGAAATGATTACCTTTAGAAAGTTACAATTAGAAAGAAAACACAGGTTTAGGTTTCCTAAGGCTTTAAAGAGTTCATTAATCTGTTTAAATCAGAAAGTGAGCCTACCTGCAAGTAAGCATTGAGGTCTTTTTTTCTCCTCTCCAGAAAGTCCCTGTCCATGTTGTTGAATGTTTTCTTCCCGGGAAGTTTTAATACAGAGTTCAGGTTCTCAAACTAGAGTCAATAAAACAATATTCAATGAGTACTATCATACTGGTAAATATTAGTAATCACTAATTAAAATGCTCAGTTTGGGTGCCATCGGGTGGGTCTCCCATAGGAGCAGCCGTGTTAAATATTTGCAACATATGAATGTCTAAAGGGTCAGTATAACGGCTAGTGACTTATCACACCCTGGCCCTCTCACCTGCTCGATGATGCGCATGTGAAAGTCATGAAAGTCGCTGTAGCGGCGGTACGTTTTCCACGTGTCCTCACTGCCGTCTGGGTTCTTACGAAAGACGGTGATGGCGTAGAGAGCGTACGTCTTTCCATGGTCATTGCACACGCCTGGCACAGGAAGTTGGTTTAGAGAAGCATCAGCTACTACTCAGCACAAGCCGAAGGGGTGGAGATGGAAGAGGTGGAGGACGAGGTGGAGAGGGATAAATGAGGTGGGCAGCACACGGGACAAACATATTCCAGGGAAAGAGAGAATAAAGATGAGAAATGGTAGAAGCAGGGATCAGGAAAGACAGCAGAAAGTGAAGACAGAGACAGTACAGGCCAGAAAGGAGAGGACGTAGGGAGCAGAAAGTTGATTAATAAATATAGGAGAAAGAAGAAAGTGTAAGATGAAGAGGAAGAGAAAAAAATAAGCAAGAAAAGGTAACAAAAATAGGGAAAAAAGAGAGAGCGGCAGTGAGAGAGCAGAGAGAAGAAAAAAAGCAAGAGTTAAATAGGGGAGAAAGAGAGATAGATATGGGAGTGGAGACAGTGGTGAGGAGATGTGGATGTGGGAACAGACAAGCCAAACCACAGGGACATGGAAAACAAAAAAAACAGAGGACAGGGAAAACGTAAAAGGAGAAAAAGGAAGAACAGAAGAAATGGTAAAGGTGATGAAATAAAAATGCTGTGAAAAAAAATAAAGTACACACAGGAGGAAAGGAAGAAAAACAACCAACAGCAAATGATTTGAAAAGCAAAGTATTTGGAAAGGACTGATGTAGAGGATAAATTATAAAAAACAATATGAAGGTGGAAAATATAAAGAATTGGCTAAAGCAGGAAGAGGGGAAGCGCTGCAGAGAAAGACCTATTCCCTCAAATCAAAACAGAAGCCATTTTAATTGTTTTTCTTTGCCCAGCAGAGTGGAGAGTAGAGCAGATAATAATACCAACACTATCATCTAATTAAGGAGGTTCAATCTACAAATATATGACGTGAACATACCAGTATCAGAGATAAAAGCATGAAGCTGCAAGGACTCATCTGTGGCTGCGCTGGTGAGGTCATCCAAGGACTAGTAAACACAACAGAAAACACACATGGTTTAGAAACAGCAAAAACATGATTCAGTTGGAAAAAATCCTGTAAAAGTTATGTCACCAACCAAATTGATGCTTCCAGTTGGAGACCCGTTGAAAGACTCTAAATAAAAAGAAGCAAGGATTAAAAAAAAAGAGCTTTGGAACTCTGCACTGTTATTACAAGTCTGCTTTTGTTGTAGCAACTTTGACAATTAACATCCCCTGCAAATCAAACTGGAACAGGGGCTCGTGTCAAATAAGCGCCCAAATCGTTCTTACCTAAATCTCCATCATCAGAGCCTCTGTAACTGGGCTCCTTCAGCATGTCCAGCTCAGCCAGCATGCGCACATACAGAGGATGCTGCCTGAAGGACGGGTAGAACCGCTCATCTCTCAAAATCATGTCATACACCTGTGAGCAAGAAGCAGAGGGTAAGACATGTAGTCCATAAAGCCTGATGTTACAAGCCAGAAACAATTCTGAGAGAGAGAGAGAGAGAGAGAGAGAGAGAGAGAGAGAGAGAGAGAGAGAGAGAGAGAGAGAGAGAGAGAGAGAGAGAGAGAGAGAGAGAGAGAGAGAGAGACACCTTTCTCTGGATGTCATCAAAGATTTCAGGGGTGGGATCCTCTTTGTTGAGTTTCTCAGCCAGTCTGCTCAGAGAAGCCTCGTCCAACTGCACTCTGGGGGAGGCCTGAGGACAGGAAAGCATCTGTTAATCTCTACACCCTTTCCTTCCCTCTCACAAAGCTAATACTCAAGGTTCAACACATAAGATTGAACCTTTTCAATTCATTTTAACAAATCCCAAGCCGGCAGGTCTCCTAAATGCACTAATCCAATTTGAGCAGGACACGCTGCTCTTCAAACAGCAATATTGCCGTATATAGGACATCTAATGACTTTACGTGTCAAATATGAAGCTATTTACATAGGCCAAAATTAAGGTTTATTAAAAAAGGGCACTCAATCCCCTTTCCACTCATTAGTATTAAACAGGGGACATGTGCACAAGGTTAAAAAACCATTTGCATCATTTCTACCTTATCCTAAAAGTGCCTGAATAGCAGAGACATGCTTAAAACCTGAAACTGGCTTAGTTTTTACACTGGATCTATACGATTAATGGGAAAACTAGTGATTACAAATGAGCATATTAAAAACTGCATATTTTCAATAGATTTGAATATGTGGTCTATGGTGCCTTACCACGTACGGCACAGTACAGTTACAGTTACAGTACAATAACAGTTCAAGTGGCCAACATCACAAAAACCTCGAGTTTACTCGTACTACTGTTAAGTGCAGAAAGGACTCTGAATAAAGGCAAATCTGATGAAATAATAGAAAAACAAAAAATGAAACTTCACGAGGACCTTGTCTGAAAGATACTGCTCATAGACGCCCAGAGCGGCCGCCTTCAGCAGGCCTTTGGTTTGGCTGCTCTGCTTCTTTCCGTCTTTCTGCCAGCTCTGCATGACCTCCAGCTGCTGCTGCGCTGTTACCCTGTAACCTTCCACCGTCAGCCAGAAGAACAGGTCCGCCTGACCCCCCATCTGCTGCATGTAGTCTGGACACAGGCGGAGAGAGGGTACAGAGTTGTTATACAAAAAAGTGTGAGGACCTCGGGTAAAACCACGTTTTTATTCAACCGCTTAGACATTACTCTAAAATATAACATATATAACAAATAATATAACAAAGTCCCCTGTGCAAATATTAAGACACACTTTTCCACACAAGGATCGAACCTGTGAATTGCAGATGTGCAACACTCACCCATAAAGAACTGCAGAGCTATGTTGTGCATCAAGATATTGTCCAGTGGGATTATGCACAGTTTCCCAAAATTTGCTGCAAGCTTCAAAGTATCCACTTCCTGGAAAAGCATAAATAACCACAGATTATTTCCAGATATGCTCCCGCCTGACGGTCCAGTGACCCACTAAACTTCAGCTAGTGTATTCATTTTAAATATATCCTTACCTTTCCTGATTGTAGCCGTTGTATCCTTGTTTCACAAACTTTTTTCACAAACAGTAAACTGTTGATCTGATTCTTGATCACATTGATATCTGCAGGAAAATGTAAAAGGATGAAATAGAAATTGGGAACATTCATGATAATTGGCTTAATAAAATGGTTCAAAATGACCTGCAAACTTCTGTTAAATTAGATTCAAAGTGTAGTTTCCATTTTGGAGCCGAGGTGTTTTCCCTGACAGTAACAATATACACATTGCTTTTGTCAAGGAGAGAGCGAGAGAGAGAATATGAATGGGTGTGTGTGTGTGTGTGTTTGTTTACCATCTCCTGCAGTGTCTAAGGAGCGCAGGTACTGGAGCTCTTCCAGTACTTTGTCTTTGACGGCCTCCAGTTCGGCCGGCTTGTCAGTCAGCTTCAGGATGTTCATGAAGGCTTCATAGTTGCAGCTGGAGTCTCTGATCTACACACAAGCACACACACATATGCTGACATGAGCTCACAGCATACAGGCGTGCATGGATAAAAGCAAACACACCACACACGCCCAGCTACACACTCACATATCTAAACCTTTATGGTCTGAATTCCCAATCCAGAAAGATAAGGCAGAAGAAAACAAATCAGAATGGCCAAGGTCCACACCCAAACTGCATCAACTCCTCACGTGTGTGGGGATATTATACCAAAGGCAAACCAACAGCAAACTTTTGTCAGCTTTGTGCCTGAAATTAGAGCACCTCCACACAACCTGGTTAACTTGTGTATACTCTGTGCCCTTATTTAGCGAGCTGGGTTTTGAGCCAAGGCACAGCCTGGAGAGAGGGATATTAAAGCAGGGGATGGAAGCGAATTTTGTTAATGACAACAATATACGCCACTCCACTTTCCGAGTATTCTAATATTTGCAGAATATCCCGGCCGAAGCTCCAAACCCCCCCCAAAAAATAAAAAGTATTCACGACAGCCCTAATGAAAACATAAGCTAAACAAACAGTGATAATATCTCAACAAATGTGATGCAAAACACCTCAAAAATATATAGCAAGGCTTGGCGTGGGAGGAAACCGGAAAACCCGGAGGAAACCCACACAGACACAGGGAGAACAGACCACACTCCTCACAGACAGTCACCCGGAGGAAACCCACGCTGACACAGGGAGAACACACCACACTCCTCACAGTCAGTCACCCGGAGGAAACCCACGCAGACACAGGGAGAACACACCACACTCCTCACAGACAGAGACCCGGAGCGGGAATCGAACCCACAACTCCACCTGTTCAACTTCAACTGTTATGTAACAGTCATCATCTATTAATCATCTCTGTCTATCTGGGAAATCTCTCACACAGATCAAAAGTAAACAGCTATTTTTCCAAATCTGTATCTTCAGTTATTGATTATAAAGTTAGATATCCTAATATTGTTGAGGTTGCGATGCTTCACGAACAAAATAATAAACCACCCACACATCAGAGAAGACAGACTTACCATCCAAATGACAAACTGATTGATATAATCTGGATCACTCAGTTGGCTGATCAGTGGTAGAAGAACTCCTCTTGCCAAAATTTCCTACAAAGAAATGTCCATTATTTAAATAATTGCAAATGCTAGTGTACATGTTCTAGTATCCCCACCGTTTCTAGGTGTTTAGTAAGAGATTTAGCCTCACCCTGAGGAAATATCTCATGTTTTTGTTGTGGAAGTCTCCAGGAGGTAGTAACAGATACAGCAGCACCTCACACAGATCTCGCAGGAAGCCTGGGGCAAGAGTGCGCAATTTTTAAACCACAAAAGAAAAGTGATAAATTGCTCTGAAGTCTCTGAATTAAAATGGTTCACACTCCATAGAGGATGTTCCTTAGACTGCAGAGTCATGTTTTATACCAGTTTAATACATACAGCTGATGCACACAGGCCTCTAGGTGTCATTATAACAGTCGTATCATAATGTAAAGAAGAAATACTGAATTAAATAATTGACTGCGTCTTTAAATAGATTTATAGATGTGAGATCAGTGAAGTGGGTTGTCTAGAGCTACAAGGCTAATCCAGATAAAAACAAGAGTAACTCAGAAAACCGCATGTTGTATATAAACAAGTGATCAAGTAAGCTGTTTTTGCTGTAAAGGAGGTAGTGCGCCCATCTCATTATTACCAGACATCCCAACCTAAGCTTTCTCTGTGTATCACCAATGTGTCTCACCTTCCTCATCCTTGGGGGAGGTACACACCATGTCCCTGCAGATCTTCCTCTCCATCTCCACCTCAGCTTCAAAGAACGCGTCCAACAGCTCGTCTGGGGAATCACCTGCAGCAGAGAAACGTATATCAACATCCATTCATGTGGCAGATGTTTTTTTTTTCCAAAGCTATTTACATAATGCTATGATGGAGCCAACTTACAAACACATATCCTACATTTTACTACCGGAAAAGTGCAGATAGTCACAGTATTAAAGGCGACGATATTTTATAAGGGTCATTCAATCATTCACTCATTCTCTTTAACCGTTATCTAGTTCAGGGTTGCGGTGGGTCCAGAGCCTACCATGAATCACTGGGTGCACGGGGCCACACACACACACTTTTGAGTCACCAATCCACCTACCAACAGGTGGGGGGAAACTGGAGCACTTGGAGGAAACCCACGCAGACACAGGTAGAACACAAACTTCATACAATCACATGTCCATAAAGCTCCTTAGCAATTTCCTAAGCAGCATCTTGAAGATGACAGGACATTCAGGCAAATAAACTAAGCTACAGTCGTGTTCAGATTTTGAAAGAAAAAAAAAAAAAAAAACACCAAACACAGATGTTTTTGTCCAGCTTCCTACTGTGAGAAACAATAACATTATGGGTCTGTAAGGAGTGTGCAATTGCTAATAAAATGGAAATACACACAGCCTAGACCTCAATAACATCCTGTGTAGCAGAAAAATCAACATAAACTTAAGGTGGTACAAAAATTCCTGCATATTTCTTTGAAAAACTGAGCACACAAAATATAGAAAATATGATATTGGATTAAAGTATATATAGTTGTTGTCAAATGTTTGATTATTTTCAATGATACTGATGGAAATGATGAAGTTTTAATTAAAGGTCATTTGATTTCTATATAAACAAACTGAATGTGGTCTCTGACTTTTGCACAGTACCATGAAATAAGGATGAGAAATTGTACACACATTCACACAGTCCTGAACTAAGGCAATACCTTTTATAAAACAGAAAAACACGAGTGGACAAACGGATCTTAAATTCTGGAATGGTACCAAAGACACTGTCCTGGGCCAAGACCCAAAAATAGATCCATGCAGCAGCAGAAAACAAGTCTATTCTTGTAGGCTATTTTATCAGCTAAACATTTTGTACCAGTCTTGAGGTCTCTAGCTCTTCCACTCACCACTGAACATACAGTTTACAGCAAAAAGTAGAAAGCATTCCTAAGTCTACCTTCAAAATGTCACCACGAAATGGCATGTTTTCTTAAAATACAAGAAAAGCGTGGCTCACGTTGTTTGGGGTCCTCTCCCTCGTTCAGCCTCTCCTGGGCCTTTCTGAAGACGCGGAGGTGGGTGGCGAAATCGTCCACCAGTCGGGTGGTGAAATAAGGCTGCCAGTCCACCTCTTTGGACCTGAAGAAAAAAAAAATATGCATAATGTCACTGCCAAAGAATACATACTAATAGCTACACCCACATCTACAGCTTGTGTTTTGTTGAATGTATTAAACTGTAAAACCTCTCTAAGAAAGAAAAACTGACTATGTCACAGCAGAGTAAACATACCCATGGCCACAAAGCTTCTTCAGTTTCAATAAACTTACCTTTAAAGCATTCTGCCTTGATATGTTAACAATTTACACTGTTTTCTTTTCTGTAAAGGTTTTGTTATGACACCTTTATTGGCACATATAGCAAATAATACACATGTATAGTGTTGCATGGGGAAATTGCATTTGCTGAGCTCCTGGAACCATTTCAAAGTTGACATTTTACACAGTTTTTAATACAGCAGATAAATCAAAAATCCACATGGCTGTATTCCTACTTGAAATGCTGCCAAAAAAAAAAATGTCCCTTTTTTTTAGATTCAAAAGTTGGTAGTTAGTACCGTGTAGAGAACTGGACAAGAGCATTCTGCACCGTCTGCCTGATCTCCAGAAGGAAGGATTCATCCTCACTGAGGGTGTAATACCAGTACTGGATATAGTCCCTCATAGCAAACTGGATCACCTGCAGCAAGACAGGAGCAGATCAGGGCGTCAGGAAAATCATTCATCTAATTCAGATGAAAACAAGAGAGATTCAAGTCAGGTATCATCATTTCCCCTAACTCCGCCGTCCACTAATTCTGGCCACTGCCGTATATGGTGCAATTCTGCTCTCTCTCTTCGCCAATCGCATTGGGTAAAACAATAAAACGTAAATTCAAGCCTTAATAGGGCATTTAAACATGAGTCTTGCAAGAAATCACATATCTAAACAATATTTAAGTATCTCTAACAGTGTTGTAATTCTTTTGTGTGCAAAACTGCATGTGGAACACAACACATTTGCATTTCGTGACAGATATTTCCCTCGGTGTAAAAGTTAGCTTACTGGTTAGCTTCATTTTCTCTGAGGGGGAAAATCTACCGCCATTGTAATCCTTACATGTAGAGTACGGATAACAACACAGGGCAAACGTAATCTCATTGTGAATCTCTTAAAACCACTGAATGTGGTAGCAACTGTCTCGTTTGACTGTCACAAGCAGGGGAGGTGGCCGAAGTTTGGGGGCACCAATAATCTTAGCAGTATTGGCACCTACTTAATATGTTTTTAGATAAAAACGCTTTTGTTTATCTTTCAAAGTCAAGCAGGTCTTGGACGTTAATCTACACATATTTGACTCCTGAAAAATGTTGATTTGAGTAAGTACTTCTATTTATTTACGATTAGCTAAGATTTCCATTATTGTATTGTAATTACAAGTGGCCGGAACTAGGGGTCCCTACGCTAACTAAGTCACTAGTGCACACAGAAGCTGATCAACATGACGCTCTGGCAGATCACTATCTGTTTTTACTCGATCATGGGGAAGTTCTCATGGAGATTGGTGGCAGGAGGCCAAGAATCTGGACTGTGTCAGAGAGGAGACGTAACTACATTTAAACTGATGCTGAATTGGAGTAGGTTCAGAGATTCCTGTTGTCTAAGCTGAGTGGACGTATGTGGGACACATTGCATAAGCCCTGAAAAACACATCATGCAGCTGCATCTCTGAGGTGTTTGTCCAAGGCACAAGGAAGTAGGGCTGTTGTGATTACATGATTAAATCAGATTATTGGATTTTATGTCTGGTGTCTGTCGCCACCACAGTCATTTTCTTAATTTCTCTGGAATGAACATTTCACAAACACCCATTGGAAACGCATCTTGTTCACACATAATTTTGCAGTTGATTTAATTTGAAGGATTCTCCTTTATGTATATTTTATAGTCAAATTGATTAATCATTAAAAACACCAGTAAATGTTTTCAGAACTAATAACTGATTGTGGGCAGCATGGTGGTGCAACGGGTCGTGTAGCTGTCACAAAGCTCCAGGGTCCTGGGGTTGTCAGTTTGAAACCCACTCCGGGTGACTGTCTGAGAGGAGTTTGGTATGTTCTCCATTTTGCTCCCATGGTCCAAAAAACACATGTTGGTAGGTGGATTAGTGTTCGTAGGTGTGAATGTGTAAGTAATTATGTGAGTGTGTGTCGCCCTGCGAAGGACTGGCGCCCCCTTCAGGGTGTGTTTCTGCCTTGGGCCCAGTGATTCTGGGTAGGCTCCAAACCCTGAACTGGGTAAATGGTTACAGACAACGAATGAATGAATATAACTAATTGTGACAGCACTGCATGTTTTCACCAGAAGGATGGAGTTGGTATTTGAGAGTGTGTCTGTTTCCGTCCTAAACGGTTCTTTACATAAAATACAGCTAACCTTGTAAAAAACAGCCAATCTAAAGTGCATGATCCAGTGAAGGACAATGGACCCACTGATGGTCCCCTAAACACACTGAATGCATTTTTTCCAGAGAATCTGCCCACTATACCTCCCAATTACACAGATGTTATGGTAATGGAGCAGGGCAATGCTGTAGGATTCCTTCTTACACTGATCAGCAGCGTGATGCAAAAAGTAAAATGCATTGAAATATGTCTGCATTCAAAAACAAGGAAGGAAGTGGTAACATTCTAGATCATCAGTTTTGCATTTTGTGAGAAAGAGCCTTTCCAGTGAGAAAGTGAAGTGTCTGCACTATACGCTTAGCAGAAGTGTGTGCACATGTGTGGCTGCCTCACAGGACATGTGATGCTTCATTATTGCTGCATCATCACCCCAAACGTTGGTGCTTTTGACACTTAACATTCCACAAAGGCATGACTCTGCACTTCCTGCTTCAGCAGAATGTACCTGTTGTAGTGGCTCGTCGATGATGTTGGATCCTGTCAAACGCCGGTCGATCTTTATTGGTTTTGTCTCCAGCTTTAGCTCCTCCAAAGTCTGGAAATGATTGTAAGGTTGCTTTAGATCTGTCAAGTCAACTTAAGCATTGTTATTTTTTCAATGTTTCCTGTATATATAACTGTAAAATGACCTTCTTCTGTGGCATCAAACACCATTCATGGATGCAGAATTACAGCTTACATGTGTCTTATTGTGATTATCACTGTACCTTTGCTATGCCAGTCTGTGTGGGAGGCAGGTAGGAGTGTTCACACTTCTCTAGGTGTTTCTCTGAGTTTGTCTTTCCAAATAAAAAGGTGACAGCAATGCCCCTAAATAGAAAGAAATAAAAAGCTTATTATCAAAAGCACAGCCAGTGGCCCCTGCAGGAGTAAAGATAAGCTTATTCAGATTCATAGAGGGCATCTGTGAACCAAGATGCTGGGCAGACATGGAGGAGTCCTGCTGAGAGTAGAGCTCCTCGTCTGCATTTGTCCACTCACCCGCCAACGAAACAGAAGATATAAAATGCCAGATAAAAGATGGCGAAGGGTCCGAATGTAATGAGGAAAAGCACGACTCCTAGACCTCCCCATCCCCAGATGGACAGACTGGCCTGGAAAACACATTAAAAGATGACAAGAAGATTAACATGCATATTGTCAAACAGGGATGCACACATTTGTAAATTGCATGCAATGTTGCAACAAACATTAGCATTTCTATTTTAATGAATTTAAAAAGTTTCTAAAAAAAAATGTGCCCCAGATTCTGTTTCTGCAGCTGTTTTTTTATGAAACAGGAAATGGACATGATATAACAATGATAAACAAAAAAATCTTTAGCTATGTCTTTTAATGTAATGATTTTATGAAAATATATAAAAATGAAATTAATTATGAAAATCATTAGTTAATATTTATGAAGTTTTATAAGTTGCAATAGACAAAATAACAAAAAAAATCAAGTGTTATGTTGTCTTGGTAACATATTAGTGTTCTTATGTCACCTTTCACAATAACAATTAGAGCTGGGTAATAATTCAGTATCAACACATTACAATACAAAACTTTTCCGTAACAAATATATAAATTTATTTATATATAAATAAATTTAATATTTCAATATACATTATTTACAGCTTTCAACTTTCTCAATACCAATACTGAAATGATGCCATCGCAAAAACTTAAAACGTCAGGAAAAATAATGTACTTTCTCTACAAGCTGAGGGCAGCCGGCAAAAATAGCTGCTTGTTTACTGTGATGCCACACGACGTTTCACCACTTCTGGGTCCAATTGTGCCTTCGGCCCCGTGTCGTACATTCATGAGACGTGTCTACTGTTTGAATAAAGCTGAACGCCACAATCAATTATTTGATCTCAGTTCAGGAGTTCAGTAAAAGAAATAAATTCAACATAAAAGGAAGCAAACGGCAGCACTTTTTGCATTCTGATCTGTGTGAGCTGCCATGTCTCCTGGAGCAGAGAAGCTGTGAAGAGAGAGCCGTCTCTCCCGCTGCTACCGGTGATACTTTTCTATTAAAAAGTACCTAAGGTTTTTACAGAAAGACGTCTTTAAATAACTCGCAGAAGGTCTGAAAAGTGGCTAAAGCTAGCGGCAAACCCTTAAGGGAGGGAGTGTAGGCAAAGCGCTGCGAGCGCACACTGTCCCCGTGTGGCACCCAGTGGAAATATCGCTCTTACATTCCTTAAAATACCCGTACACATTATATGGGGTTTTGTACTGTTTTTAATGACAGTTTTGAGATACTTTTCTAGTATTGTATACCGTGCAGCACTAACTGACTGACATTCATTACAGGGTGCTGCTACCAACCGATTGCACTCAATTTTAAAGTTAATTTAAAGCTATTAACATCGAGCCAAGAGATTTATGTTTCATGCTGATGTCATATTTCTTGTTTTCTCTTGAAAGTTTCTTTGGCTTTTCTATTGTCCATATTAATATTATAATTGTGTTATATTGACTGAAATTAAGAAATATACCGTGATAGAAATCTTTGGCCATATCGCCCAGCCCCAATAAGGATATACATCATCGTATCACACACACCTTTAAATACAAAGCCTGCAGGAATTCCATTGTGTAGATACATAATCACAATACAGCATTTAGTCCGTATCATACAGCAGCCTTACAAGAGAATACTGTGAGACATCAGAATTAACCAAGGTCAAGATGCACATTGCTGAAACACCCTGATTCCACACACTCAGATGAGCACAGCGCAAATAAGGGCTGCCTCTTGTGCTCTGTGTCAATATCACCTGAACCAGGGTCAAGGTAATTTAAGCTACTTTGATCTGAGAACAGGAGCCAAAGCTTGTCATGTCAGTGATGCCCAGAATATACACAAAGCCCAGTGAAGAACTGAAAGCGAGGGTTAGTTTGAATGAAACATAACCAGCAGTCGTTTCCTATAGGCACTGAAAGTTAAGTATGAAACTACTTGTTTAAAATAGTCTTATACTTATTGATGAAAATATATAATTATTTTATTTCCTTTTATATTTGTTTCTAAACAGACAACTGTAAATTGAAAAGTCAGAAAAGGTCACCACAGAAAAAAAAAATAGAAAACACTGGTGTATCAAGGCTGTTTTGAATGGCCAGTGCCTGGCTGCTGGGTCTGAATGAACTAAATATGAACACTTTGATAAAGGGATATAAAAAGAGAGAGAGAGAGAGAGAGAGAGAGAGAGGAGGGGGGGGGGGTGTCCAGGTCCAGTCACCAGGTTTCCTGTTTTTGTCAGGGCAGGAAAACCAGTGCTCCGGCCTGTAGCGTCACTGCGTCCTCCTGACCCAGAACTTAGCAGATGAAAAATGCAACATTTTTTTGCCAGAAGCACAATCACTGAAATAATTGTAGAAATGTGTTTATGCATCAAATATACATATATTTTGTTCAGGGGTCACTGGCACTAAATACCAGAAACAAACCTGTTCTATGTTTAACACTCTCTGCTGCTGTTTTTCAGCAATCATAGCAAGCTATATATAGCTTCAAATATTTTGACCACAAAACGGTGACATATTATAGCTCTTTTTTCCACAAGACATCATAGTTCTGCTCCATTTCAGCTCGTACTGGCCCTCTGACATAAAAGAAGGTCCAGAGCTGTGATTGGAGAGGTTCAGACGAAGATGCAGGACAATTCCAAAGTCTCAAAGACATTTCTAAGAGTTCATGATTTCTAACTTGTGCAGACAACAACAACAAAAAAACTGACTGGGTAGACTTGTTTCACAATCTGTGGGTTGGTAGGCTTCAGATAGCCAGATAATGTACAAAGGCACTGAATATGTTATGGTCCTATTTAATGATGAAGAAAAATTATATGCTGGTCTAATGACGGTATATCCATCCATCCATCCATCCATACCAATGACGGTATAAAACGCCATAATTTATTTTCCACTTTATCTGTAAGTTTTGAAAATTACTACTATTATTATTATTATTATTACTACTACTACTTTTAGCTCAGATCAGATTAGTTCCCTTGCAGATTTGGAAAGATCTGCTGTTGACAACAACAGAACCTGCCAGACAGGAAGAGGAGTTGGGAGCTGACAGGCATTTGAGCAAGAAAAAAAAAAAAGTCTGAGTGTTTTAGAGTGACTGTGTCAAAGACCAAGCGATCAAGTCATGGTTCAAGGAACGTGAGGTAACACTAGGACAGGAAATCTCGAATCAGACAAGCGCACAGACAACATATTAATAACTCAAGCCTACGAGGTGTCAAGAGAGCAGACGTATCCTCGATAACGCTGCTCTGACTGCTGACGGGTAGATATTCTGATTGTTCACTACCGTTACTGGCATTTCTTTACTATTCAGTGAAACCCGACTGGGGCGGAAGCTTGAGTCAGTCATTCGAGCTAATGCCTGCATGTGTCAGAACAATCGAGTGGCATCTCTCTTTCACAATCGCCACGATGTATGGTTATTATTAGTGCAGTATCTGAATGCATTATGAGCAGTATGTGGGTGAGGCTGAGCAAAAAAGGCTCAGGTCCATGGTCTGGTCTCACTGCCTGGAGCTTTTCAGAATAGGTCATGGGGAACCTACATCCGTATTTCATTTGAAGCCTCCCATACAAAAACCCAGAGTGAAAAAGAGCACAGTGAAGTCTAGAGAACATGCTGGAACTGAGAAGAGGTGTTTTGTATAACAGAGAGAGTAGTCACAGGCAATCTGTACTGTGCCCAGACATGTTTAACCCCCAACGTCCAGATCGTTTGACTAGTGCGAGTGCTCTGCTGAACCTTTCCCGTGCCTACTTGAGGAGGCGGGCCTGGGCACAGTTCAGTTGGACCCAGTCTGAGTGCTAATCGTGCTCAGGCAAGGAACGTGTATGTAATGTCACTCACTGTAACACCACTCTGGTCTACTTATAGATATACACTTTGTCTAAGGCCGAGCGGCAGGGTTTGCTGGAAGCATTTGCTGATATATTTGTTAAAATCCAGCCTCCTAAAGAAAAAAAAAAAATAAAAAAAATAACTTTGTATACATGCAGTATGATTAAACAAAAAAGGTAAGACATGTGAAAGTGCAGGGAGTCACTGCTGACAAAACAACTCCAAATAAACCATAAAATACAGGCTTGAACTCCATTGTGCTGTGTGTACAAAAAAAAATACAAGAAAGAAGCCAAGGCACTTTTTCAAAATAAAAGCTGCTGTCTGATGATGTAAGCCAGCACAGGTTTGGAACAACACAGTGTGAGTGAAGCCAGCAAAGGAGTGGGGAGTGGGAACCACAGCAATTCGGCACGGTAAATTTCAGCCGGGCCAAGTGTGAGTACAACTTAGTCCAGAAAAACAAAATAGTCAATCCTTTCAGGGTGGGAATACTGAACAAGATGAAACCAAATAAACAGGTAACTGCCAAGCTCAGTAAAACTCTACAGAAATATAGCTAGGCCTAATTAATCTCAAAATTCAGACTCTGTACTAGTTTACGCGAGCTTCCTACTTTTTCCTGGAATAGTGCAAATTTGTATTGAAAACGTCAAACGTGCATCAATATCTAAAACAGAAACACGTATTGTGCCATCTCTAGCTGAAAGAAAAGCAATCCCTGGACGACGACTCAGTTTCCTGGAGTACGGCTTCCCTTCAGATAGTTGTGTTTTACTTTTTAATGATTTCAAGACGAGGCCCATTCTGAAGGAACGGCATCATATTCATCTTGACGCTCCAGACTTGGTTTGAAAGGAGTGACTCACTCCGCAAAACGAAGCGGCTCGATAAAGCTTTTTATCAGCTAAATTCCCATGCTGCTGCACACTCTGCTCCATTCATCTTCCCTTCACACGACTGCCCTGTCATGGGCTTCTCGCTGAAATGCTTCACAGGGGTTTGATCTCCCCCTAGACTAACTGGGTGGGAGTCAAACAGCATGGTTTATTATGCTGAGACAGAAGAAACATGTTCAAAAAAGACAGAGAGGAGCTGCAGGGAAATACGAAACAGGCGACAGTCTACAAGTGTAGGATCAAATCGGCTTAATTGCTTAAAAGGGTTTATGAATTGCAGGTTTAGTCTAAACAACAGCACAATATCGTTTAAATATAACCCTGCTTTAAACAACACAGATAAGACGTGTGGGGAAACTGGGCAGATAAGGGAGGCCTGTACTGTATCCAGGCAAATTTAACTGGATAAAACAAATGGGGACTCAAGGTCTTGGCCCAAGACAGCCTGACATATTTACCCCGTTGTGAGCTCGACTGTTCAGACCGCAGAGTGAGAGACCAAAGCAGACAATGGAGACAAAAAAAATCCCAAGCCGAATGAAAGTACGGCTCTTTAGAAGCTTTGGATTTGCCCTTGCCTTGTGTCTTACAAGCTTTTCCACGTGGTCAGAAGAATGTTTATCAAGAGTCTCCTTATCAAAATGCAAATGACTGAAAGGCACCCATGGCAGAGTCAGAGCCAGTGAAAACAAGATAACACTGAGCAGAAACTCACAGTTGATTACAAAAACAAAGCAAACTAGAGTCTGGCATCAAACAGACATTGGCTCAAACTTATTGTAAAAAACGGTGCACTCAAACTCAACCCATTTTATTTTAATCAGTGTCATCTTTGGTGTATCTCTGCGATCACATCTGGCACAAGTGTGTGTAATTTTATATGTAACAGTTTAAGTGTAACAGCACTTGATTTGCAGATATATACTCTTAGACACTTATCTATATCATCAAAAATAGTCTTAAAAATAACAACATTAATAATCTGTAGCCATGGTGATCCAGTTCAAATACAAGTGATTGCTACATGCTGCACCTCCTTCAGGCTCTTTTAAGGGAGAGCTGTAATAACAGCCCTTTTCTGTGATCATATGGGGATATGTCCCCCAAAAAAAGGTGATAAACAATATTAATGTAATTTAAAGTCCACTGATATAATTATAATTTATTAGCATAATAATGCAACTACACTCCTTTAAAACCAATAAGCATTTAACAAAACACAGTTATTAAATACCTATCATCATTCTGGAGAGGTGCGTATCAAACAGTAATTAATTTCACATACTCATTCAGATTCCATGTTAAAATATTCTGAATGCATTTATTTGCAAAACAGGCAGCAGCG
This sequence comes from Hoplias malabaricus, assembly GCF_029633855.1. Classification (NCBI taxonomy): domain Eukaryota; kingdom Metazoa; phylum Chordata; class Actinopteri; order Characiformes; family Erythrinidae; genus Hoplias; species Hoplias malabaricus. The sequence continues at coordinate 10,062,424 of NC_089805.1, read as the reverse complement.
CAAAACACTGTCTGCAATGTGAATAGTTTGTGTGTTATGCTGCGTTTCTGTGGCATGTCGCTCCTGAACTTATACGGCACACTGCCAGTCAAAAAGGCTTCACTCATTAGTGAGTCTGACCTGCTTTCTTTAAACAAGAGCATGATACGTACAGCATAAGCCCATCTAGTGATAGACATCGGTCTATTTGGCTCTCTTCCCATTTGGTAAACAGAACTGGGAGGTGGAAGAGGAAGATGTGAGGGCGGATACATAACTATGCTTAGTAAAACATGAATATGAAATTCCAACATGGGGGTTGTGTAAACTGTAAGCTCTGTAATCCTAAATATAAACTCTAAAAAGCTAACAAGATTTCTCCAAGTTCACTACTAATTAATTAACTGAAAGTCTCACACTCTAGGTTTATTACACTCCTCTGGACATTAGGATGCACCATCAGAGACATAATAACAGCACAATACTACTATGTTGTTATTATAAGTGGCGCTGTACCTTAGACTAGATTATATTTCACCAAGACTGCTTATGACCTCAAAATCTGTTGGACAAATGCAAACTAAGCTACAATCGAGCGATATTACGACACCTTAAAAGCAGTGTCTGTTCCTCCTAGGATTGTAAAGTCAAGCTAAAAGTAATAGAGACAAAGAACATCAGCCCATATGCTCAGCGGTTTTATAGAGCATTCCTGATTAACGGCACAATGTGACCAGTGATGACACAGTGTGAGCAGATCATGCTTAAGAGACACCTCGTAAGCTGATTACTGCAGTTGCTTCCTCTCTGAACATGCTGGATCGAGTCCTAACCTGCACTCTGAACACAACCCCATGTCACTCACTTCTCACAGAGGAGGGTGGGGGGCAGAAACACTCAGCAGAATCAGTGTATGGACTGTAAATTAATACAAATATAACTGCAGTCACAAGATAGATTTACAGCTGTACTGCAAAACCGCACTGTTTTAAACACGCCAGTATTGATAACTCACTGGGAAACCCCTCACTATCAACACTAGGCCTACTTTTGCTGGGAAAACAAGGCTTGTAGGTTTCTGCTTTTTTACTTTTTTACAGTTTTTAAGAAAAAACTGTTCAGTATGAACTTAGAACTAAAACTGAGAAACTATTCTGACCTCAGGATTCCTTTCTAATAAATGAACCATAATACATTCCTCAACAAACTATGAAAGATGGTTCTTAGCTGCAATGAGATTGCGATTAGTCCTCTCTGTGTGTGTACACATGAGAGCGAGAGACAAGAGAGAATGAGGGAACAGTAGCTCTGCTGTACTGGGGTCCATTTGTGAAGCCTGCCATCATCTAAACAGGAGACCCTATCCTTTCACAACAATACAGCAATCATACATAAATACGCTTCAACAATAGCCCATAATGCCATTAATCAGTGGGTTGCGAACAATGTACAATGCGCAAGGCCTCGATATGTAAATGCATGCGTCTCCTTGCACACCTGATGAGCAAGTGCTCCCACACTGGCATAAGCTTCGATTAAGAACGGATAATGGGATTAAGATGAGCGTGCACCTCTTAATCTTTTGGCACCTGTAATGCATGTTCATAGGTGCTCTATAAACGTAGTGCTTCTTCAACAACATGATCCAGCTCATTTAGAGGGTCTACCACTATGTAGGTGGGCTGGGGCTTTATTAATAACAGTGAAGAAAAGAAGCCAATAGGACTGTGTTTTAATATTTGGGGTGACTCAGGATTCTTGGACAAACTGCACATGTTTGTTCTAAGTAATGAAAGTAAAGTTAAGAGTTCCGCAGCAACCACAAACATAGCGTTATCAACCATCTGCTAAAATACTGCGTTCAGTATTTCAGCAATGGTTAACTTGCGGTCACCTGATGTGGCCCAGGAGGTCTATGCATGACCATGTAGGTCACACCTGAGTAAGGCCAAGTCTATACAAGGTTATGATAACACAACTGTTGATGTTATCAACTTTACACCTTACTGTTCATGCAAAATCCAAATGTCACGGCCTAGTGACACGGATGCAAACTCGTCCAGCCTAGTTACAGCACAGCCTCCTGCTAAAGAGGATTTCACAATCATGTAAAGTCATGCACTGTTTGCACAATGATGTTATCACAACCAGCCAATCAGGTGTTTCCCCTCATCATTTACATTTCACATCATTTTTCTACACAATTAAAGAGACCTTTAAAAGTATTCAAAAACTCACTTAGTGGCCATTTTGACGGTGGGGTTTTTGTTTCAGGAGTGATAATACATGCAATCAGAGGTGGACAACTTATGATTATGACGTTTTTACTGTGATACACAATAAATTGTTTGATAATGTCAAAGCTGTTAGCGTATGAATAACTCAAATCTGCACCCTTCCTTACAAAGTAAACAAAATATTCTTGTGGGACTGGAATTAATGCAGCATATTTAAACACTGCAGGCAAGCGTACAGGTATCACAGTGTAAGTTCTGCATCATCGCCCACCTCTATAAAGCAGTTTAAAGTTAAAGTTAGTCTGCATGAAAACAAGACAAGATACTAACTCTTAGAAGGAGAGAGCTGAAGTTTGTCACGAACGTGGCTAGTACCAAGTAACAAAAGAAAATTAACACAACTTTGTGAAGTAACTGCACTTGTTCTACCTAAACCGAATCTGGAAGCTCTCAACGTCGAGGTCCAGTTTCTATTCATTCTTACCAGGTAACAAATAAGAAATAAACAACACGACTGTGGAGAAACAGCAGTTATTCCACCTTAATCAGATAGTGGAAGCTGTGGAAGTCTGAGCTCCACTTTCTATACACCCTATCCAACTGTGTGAAGCAACTGCAGTTATTCCACCTTAAACAGAGTCTATAAACCACAATTCCAATTTTCAAATTAATAGAACACAACACAAGTAACTGCAGTTGTTCCACCTTAAACCGTGTGTAGAAGCTCTGGAAGTCAGAGCTCCAGTTTCTAATGAACGTAACCAAGTAACTGAGCCACGCTAGCGAGCAAAGCTAATTTAAACAAGTTGTCAGCGTTGGGAATGACTTAAGCCGGTCGTATTAAGCCTTGTAATCCCACATCCGATGCCTGCAGGTGTTTTCTCCGGTTCCCGGTTCTGTGTTTACCTGTCAGTCCGCTCGGAAAAGCAGCTCAGAGGCTAACGGCAATGTAGCCGAACCTGGCTATCTACTACTGCCCCTTCTTAACCCACAACGGCCCGCAAACTCCTTCCCCACAAAGGCTCCGGCGCGCACTCACCTCCGCAAACATGGTTCAAAGCGTCGGGGAAGGGGTCGTCCACCTTAACCCCAGCGCATTTTGCGAGTTTTAAGGTCGCGCTGCTGTCGTTTATAGGCGGGGAGCTCTCCACACTCCGTACTCTCTCCGGAGAGTCGCCATATTGCGAGGTTTACGTCTGGAAAAGCCCCACCCACCGCCTGCGGACGTCGAGCTCCGATTGGTGGAGACACTATAGCTTGCATAATTACGGGCGTGGCCTGGAGATACTCAAAACCTGATCCAAATCAAAACATGACAACGTAAAGGGGCGGGGGCGGGGATGGCGTGGGGTCGGGGGCGCCATTGGAGCAGTGGAGCGGTGGAACAGTGTTCTCCGGAGAAAATCCTCATGGGATCGATCCAATATCTAGTGCAAAACCTTCACTGAAGAGTTGAGGCTTTATCTGGAGGCGAGAGGAGCAAAATCTAACTAACAAAACTTAATTTCAGAAGAAATTTATGACAGTGCCCACAAACCTTTGCCAATACAGTGTAACTTAACCCCGCTGTCAAACCTCTACATTAAGAGAAGAGCTATGGGACATGTTATGTCAGTCACCCCAAAAAAAAATCATATCAAATGAAATGACTGGATCATTTACTTGCTTGCTCTCTAATTAAAAACATGTATCTCCATTTCTGTCTGTCTTTACAATATCATCTGAACACAGCAGCTCTCCTTCACATTGTGCAAAAATGTTATGAAAAATGAACAAATAGAAACACTCCAAAAGTATATCCACTGAAAGTTAAGAAGAGATATTTCATCAGTATTTGGAAAATATAAATGCTGCCAGAAAGTGTAAGATACTTGTCCAAAAGGGGTTAGACTGTCACCCAGCCACTCAAAAATGCAAGTTAACACTTGTGCTGTAATTCCTGAATTAACGAACAAGAAAACAGCATAAACCCATATCTGAAAACGCCAAGAAGGCCCCTATTTAAAGCCTTTCTACTGCCACCCTCTGTTTATTGCAGAATAAGGGTCTAATTCTGAGACAGATACCTGATTGAGATTGAGCAGAGCCCCAATCGGGTCACACTGTAGACAGGGATGAAGGTAAACATAATCCCAGCTTCCATCTGAGGCTCTGTACGAGGTCATGGCGACCAGGTTTCCCATCGCAAACTCACATGCAGGCCCAGAGTATCAGTCTCAGCCTCTGCTCATGTGTCCACGTAAGCGCCTCTTTTAAGACATAGACATAACACTTAATGCTTTCAGAAAACAAAGCATCACCACAACACACACACACATACAAGTGAAACACCTAGAGATTCCGGTTTAACTGGGACACTGCCTTGCACATGACATTCACTATCACAAGTTAAAGCAGACTTTGAACTCTCTGCTGCTTTATAGCCACAAACAGCAACAAAAGCATTGCAATAAATATGGACCAAATGCAACTTCCTATAAGCAATCAGGTTTATATGCCAGATTATTAAGAATATTAAGAATTTATTATTAATATTATTAAATATTATTATTATTATATATTTATTATTAATATTAAGAATTTAGAATATATACCATATTAATAAAATTGAAAGCCATCGATTTTCCAAAATTTCTTCATAATTAAACTTTTAAAGTCTAAGGTTAGGCACTGAGTGTTGGTGATGTCTTTTATCCTTTCCTTAGGATTTATGCAGAATTGGAATCCTTTATTGAGGTGGTGATAGTAACCAGACGTCTGAGTTTAATGCCTATGAACATATTTATATTTATAGTAATTACTTGTGATTAGATACACACTTCATAATAGTTATTTACTCCACATATTTGTATAAACATTCATCATTCATCACTTTTCAAAGTTCAAGGTGGCTGTGAGTCCGGAGCCTACTCGGAATCACTGGGCACAAGGAAGTAACACACCCTGGAAGGGGCGCCAGTCCTTCACAGGGCAACACACACTCACACATTCACGCACACACTCACACCTACGGACACTTTTGCATCACCAATCCACTTACCATTACCGGTGGGAGGAGCCCAGAGCACCCGGAGGAAACCCATGCAGACACAGGGAGAACACACCACACGTCTCGCAGACAGTCAACCGGAGGAAACCCACATGGACACAGGGAGAACACACCACACACCTCACAGACAGTCACCCGGAGGAAACCCACCCGGACACAGGGAGAACACACCACACTCCTCACAGACAGTCACCCGGAGGTAACCCACGCGGACACAGGGAGAACACACCACACTCCTCACAGACAGTCACCCGGAGGTAACCCACGCGGACACAGGGAGAACACACCACACTCCTCACAGACAGTCACCCGGAGGTAACCCACGCGGACACAGGGAGAACACACCACACTCCTCACAGACAGTCACCCGGAGGTAACCCACGCGGACACAGGGAGAACACACCACACTCCTCACAGACAGTCACCCGGAGGTAACCCACGCAGACACAGGGTACACTAGACACAGGACACTCCAAACTCCTCACAGACAGACACCTGGAGGAAACCCACGCGGACACAGGGAGAACACTCCACACTCCTCACGGACAGTCACCCGGAGGAAACCCACGCGGATACAGGGAGAACATTCCACACTCCTCACGGACAGTCATCCGGAGCGGGACTCGAACCCACAACCTCCAGGACCCTGGAGCTGTGACTGCGACACTACCTGCTTGTATATACTATATATATTTATTAATACCCCTTATATTTAATATTTATTACTAGTGTATATATAGATTATATATTCACAATCCTTTGTCACATATGATACTACAGCACAGTGGTACTTTTTCTAGATACTAACTGCATTTTGTTGCCTCTGTACTTGTACTAATCCATGACAGTAAAACTGAATCTATCTAGCTATCACTCTACAGTAGAATTGCAAGAATTTTGGTAAATGAGTGGGACTCCCCTTTAACATCTCAGACAGGGTCCAAAGCAAGGGTTTTATTAATGGTGATTAATTAAGAGCCTGTCTGTTTTCAAAGATGGTTAATCTGCATATTCAAATGTACAACCACAGCAATGCACAATTAACCACAATTAATGGAATTAATTATTAACGGGGCAATTTTTTATCCCTGTTCCTAAACACTTCACCTGGCGTCTGATGTTGTGAGCGAGTGGACAGTGGTCAGTGCTTGTCCAGAGTTGTGTAAACACTGCTGTTCTGAATCTGCCCCATTGTGGCGCTGCGCTGCTATTTTTAGAAACGCGTTTATGTCTCCACTGGTTATTTTTTTTTCTTTCCCCACCTCTTTTCAGACAGACCCCGCCTCCTGCGCTACGATTGGTTAAAAACCACCAGTCTTTTGAGCTAGGGATGATTTAAATATATATCTAATATAGGACTAGAGGTAGACATATAGACGTGGTGGTGGTGTGTTAGTGTGTGTTGTGCTGGTGCGAGTGGATCAGACACAGCAGTTGCTGCTGGAGATTTGAACCCTGTGCCCACTCACTGTCCACTCCTCCCTCGTTGGTCCACTTTCGTAGATGTAAAGTCAGAGACAGTAGCTCATCTGTCGCTGCACAGTTTGTGTTGGTCGTTCTTCATCACTGGACACTGCCCATAGTGTGTTCACAGTCCAGCAGTAACTCCAGCAGGGTGTTTTATAAATATCAACAAAATCCTATTTATTTATTAATGCAGTTTGTTGTAAAAGTTTTATATGTGACTGCAATGATTGTATATGTCTTTAAATGTTAATAAAAAAAACCCCGCTATATTACATAAAAAAAAACATTTATTATGTATTATAGACAAGGCAGGACGCCGTTGGCCAATGAGCGGTTTTAGGGGGCGGGGCTTAGTGGAAAACGGGTGGGATGAGAAGAACTCCGTCACCAGTGAATGTGGAGATGTGTGTGAGAGAGAGAGAGAGAGAGAGAGAGAGAGAGAGAGAGAGAGAGAGAGAGAGAGAGAGTTTGGGCTCCATCACACGTGGATTAACGACCCATATTCAATCAGCACTCCGCGCGGTGAAGTAACTCCTCTGATCCGGGTCCTGGAGCGAGGTAAGCGGCGTCAATTCGCCTTTAACCCGAGCATCCCCATCACAACCGACTTCACTGGGCTTTTTAAAAGCGGTTTTAACTAGAGATCTGCATATGTGTTATCACCTGTAATGAGTTTAACTGTGAATGAGGCTCTCACAGATGTTTTAAACATGTACATTGTAAAAGAACGTATTATATGTCCAGGTTATTTTGTGTTTTATTTTGGGAAATAAAACAGAAAGTCTGAGGAGCAGGTTAATGGCAGCGGTGCCTATATTTACAGAGCATCGCTTCCGTGTAGTTTCTCCAGGGGAAACATCACCGCGCTATAAATAGAACCGATACCATCTAACCACCCTTAACACACACACACACACTCGAGTTTGTTTTCATACCTTATTGGGGTTTCATATATCTTCATTCATTACAGATTACATAGACCTTCATTCATTTTGTGGACACGTAGCTTTGTAACTGTAAGTACTGCTAGCTTCCTCTTAAACATAAACCGTAGCCTTACACTAAACTTAGACTGAGCTTAACGCGTACCTTAGATGTCAAATGTAGGGATGTACGTTGTGGGGACCTGCTTGGGATTCCCACAAAGGAATTATGAAGTCCCTACTATGTGAGTTTTTGTTGTTGTTTTTTTTTGTTAGACTACATATTTTAGTTTTTTACAACGTGAGTGAAATCTGGAATAGACAGACTGACACACACACACACACACACACACACACACACACAGAAATCTTATGAAGCAATTGCCAAAGTATATGCTCTCATTGCCTCAACCAATTTATTTATTTATTTATTTTGCTGTGTTCAAATATCCACAACCAACAACAATTTAACAATTTATTTAATTTTGAATATAATCTCAGGAAAATAAAATCTTGTATCTCATTTTTTGACATTTGAAATGACCTGCTTCTCTTTATTTATGTATAATATTGTGTATTATATTTGTATGTATGTATATTGCTCAGTGGTGCCTGCCTTGTTCATCAGCCTTCTTCTGGAAATATAGAAATATGCATGTGCTAAATCACACATAAAGGCTATTATTAGTAAGCGTATAATTAGTGCAACTCGCAAATAGCATCCACTTCCATCAGCTTATGTAAATGCAAAGTAGGCATAAATGAGAGCATGTTGCATCTCCATGGTTACTGCAGTGTGGATCAACAGGTGCAAATTCTCCTCTTTAACATTGTGCAAATACAGCCTCGAGGCCGACGCTCTGTTATTTAATCTCCCAACAATTGTTCTATGGTTGTTTTTCATGAGATGTTTCTGAGTGAGAGAAAACCGTACAATTCTTAGCAGACCACCATCTGATGAACCTTCCTTTCTTCAGCTCTGAATATATCCACGGCTTTTTCTGTCCATCCTTCAGCGCTGAGAAGAACAAGTAAGCACTATTTTTCTTAAAGGAGGCAGAGCCGTTACTGATGAAGAGTAAATAGACACAACAGAAGCACATTTGAAGCTGCTGGTGCTCCCAGAGCCTCAGTATCACAGATTGTGTTTAAGCAGCAGGGTATACTTTGCAGGTGTGGCTCCAGATTTCATGGAATAAATCAAAGCACTGTAAAGGTGGAAAATCTCATATCTATTTATTGTGTAATTGTCTGTCAATATTTTTCGTTTCCATTTCATTTTAATTTACAATCTGCTCTAGCGTCATTGAAAAAGAATGACCGGTCCTAAATGTCTTCCTTAAATGGAAATAAATGAAAGGCGGTCTGTGAGTTTTGCACAGTACTGTATGTACTTCAGATTGCACAATACATTACATTGTGCTGTCACTGTGGAAGAGCAGGTTGGGTAACTTGCCTTTTGCCGTAAACACGGTTCATTGAGGGCGTATGTGTGTGTGTGTGTGTGTGTGTCCTCTAGGTGCTCTCGTGTGTGGGGAAAGCTCCGGAGCTTGGATGCTCAGAAGAGGGCTGAAGCATCACCTTGTGTAGATGTTGTTGACATGAGTTCACCGGAACGCCCAGGTATTGCCTTATTCACAGATTCAAAGCCTTGTTATTTACACTTCAAGCTCAGCGTGTGGGTGTTTATAAAGCAACTGTAGAGCCCCAAATCACATTTTTACATTTTTACCCTTTGACCCAGGTGTATTAGATCAGCCAACACAATTTTGGCTTCTGAAGTTTGCTTCTTTGATTTGCACTGGAGCTATGAGGCTAACTAAACTAGCATTAAAGGAACACTAGGTATGATTGTTTTTTACTCCTGGAACTCCTCATAGTGCAGTGGGGAGGGGGGAAAGAAACGGGTTGGAGGGGGGTGGTTCCTACCCTGCTCCAGAAGTTACATAGTGCAGTTTCTGCAGTGTTGGGCTTAGAGTATCAATGACAGTATCGATCCTATAAGGGACACTCATAGTCAAAATGTTAGCACGATGCAAATTGCTTGTTTGATGAGGCTAGATTGACCTTGCAATGAAAACACACATCCTTGGGGACAACGTTGTGGATTGCAACCTTAAAAGACACCAGTGTAGAGTTCATTCACTGTCCTTTTTCTAATTATATATAAAAAGCAAGAGGAATATATAAAAATGGAGATAGGACGTTTGGTTCTGACAACAGTATGATCATTTCTGGAACAGTATATTGTACAGTGTTAGAACCCATTTGATCAAGTGTGTTTGAGGAATGATGATTTATGCATGCAGTTTGCGCAGTCAGTGGCCTTGAGCATCCTTTACTTTGGTAGCTGCATTGATTTTGCAGCTCCAGTGAACACTATAGGGGATGAATCTGATCGACCACATGGGTTAAAGGAACATTAGGTATGATTTGATATTTTTGCTACTGCTCTCTCCCTACAGTTGTAGAGGAATTTAGGAGGTAGGGGTTGGTTTTCTACCATCCTCCCATAGTTACATAGTGCAGTTTCTGCAGCGCTGAGCCCAGAGTAGCAATGACACAGGGTCTGATATCACTATTACTGCTCAAGGAAGCGTCAAAATGATTTGAAGGCTGTTATGTAAGGGAAAAATAGTAAGTAGTTTAACTGTGAACAGTAACATTCTCAGAGGGTAAGATGTGATGCATGCAGTTGGTACAGTGATGTATAACTGTGTTAGCTACACTGTCCTTGTAGCTTGAGTAGAAACCTACAGTTCTCTTTGCTGATCGGCTGCGTTTTGGTGAAGGAGGAAGCTGTGTAAATGTGATTTCAGGCGGCTCCACGGCTGTAAAGGCAGTGTGAGTCGGTGCTGCAGGTTGAAAGCGGCCTCCCGTGGGCAGACTGAGAGTAGAGGTGTATATTTAGTCCGTATTCTCGCTGTGAGCCCGAGGCGCTCCTGAGCTCTGGATGTGTTCTTGGCAGTGGAAGGCGAGCAGATGGAGACCCCGCTGACAGGTGGCTTAGTGGGGGCTACTTTCATCAGACCACTACAGACACACTCGCACTCTGAAGGATGCCTGGCGTCGGTTGTGTCTCAGGCTTGATTTTTAAAAATGGAATAACACTCACCTTCTCTGTGTGCCGCAGTTTACAGATTTTTTTACATGTGAAGAACCTAGTAGAACTGGATTTTTAGCTCTCTCTCTCACTCACTTACTCACACACTCACTTATTCATTCCTTAACACACTCGCTCAATCACTCATTCACTCATGTACTTAGTCACTTTCACATAGACATACTAATTCTTTCACTTTCTCAGTTTTACATTAATTCGTACATTAATTCATTCATTCATTCATTCATTCATTCATTCATTCATTCATTCATTCATGTGCACACACACTCATGTTTAACAAAATGCCTCACAAGGGGTGCTATTCACATCAATGATATTGTCCATTTTAAGGTGTGATGCACCACATGGAACTGGTTTGTAACTCACTCACTCACTCACTCACTCACTCACTCACTCACTCACTCACTCACTCACTCCCTTATTCATTCCTTAACACACTCACTCAATCACTCATTCACTCATGTACTTAGTCACTTTCACATAGACACACTAATTCTTTCACTTTCTCAGTTGTACATTCATTCATTCATTCATGCATTCATTCATTCATGTGCACACGCACTCAGGTTTACAAAATGCCTCACAAGGGGTACTATTCACATCAATGATATTGTCCATTTTAAGGTGTGATGCACCACATGGATCTGGTTTGTAACTCACTCACTCACTCACTCCTTATTCATTCCTTAACACACTCACTCAATCACTCATTCACTCATGTACTTAGTCACTTTCACATAGACACACTAATTCTTTCACTTTCTCAGTTGTACATTCATTCATTCATTCATTCATTCATGTGCACATGCACTCGGGTTTACAAAATGCCTCACAAGGGGTGCTATTCACATCAATGATATTGTCCATTTTAAGGTGTGATGCACCACATGGAACTGGCTTGTAACTCACTCACTCACTCACTCACTCACTCACTCACATTTATCACGCTGAACATTTGTCCACAAGAGTTTGTCATTGTAGTCAGTGATTGCCGTGTTTGTGTTTTAAAAGCCTACCCTTGTACAATCTTACAGACAGTAAAAGTAAAGATGTTCAGCGACAGTGTAATCTTTGAAATTAATTACATCACGGAGGTTCCGATGAATTTAGTCCCAGTGCGGCAGTTAGAAAAGTGGTTGGTCTCGTAAAAGGAAAATCATAGCTTTCACACTGATGAATCATTTAAGGTGGAACGCTTTCCTTCCCTTTTTTTTGCACGTTTTGATGACCTCAGCACTGAAAACCTCCGATTTAGGACTTTCATCCCAAGGGTCTACAAGGGTGGAAACTTGAGTTGTTACATTCCTGAACTTGTACACACACCACACACACACAAACACACACACACACGCAAACACACACACACACACACACACACACACACACACACACGCACACAGACACATCTGTAAAGCTTGGAGGGGACAGATCCCAGAGGTCCTCCACCCAAATGCTTCCTCCATTATGAGATATGAAGAGGGGATTTTGAAGTATTGAAGTATTTTACGAGGATACACTCCAGTCCATTACTGACCCTAAATCAGTGCTCCGTTTCTTATTCTTTGTTGAGTTAAACATATATTTAACAAAACAATATAGAAATGTGCCATATTTTTGACACCTTTAGAACAGCGTATATTATTTGTTTGTTTGTTTATGTTTTCCAGTAAATGCAATATATTTGCTTTTAGAAAATCAACAAAACATGTCATGTGACCAGGTGCACACACTGCTTATGACTCCACGGTTCTACGGTTAATGGCATTTAGAACAGACTTGTTTTAGCATGTAAATATATATATATAATTTTCTGTCAAACAAATCATGCATCCAACATCCAATTGCACTTTCTATATGGCCTAAAGGGGGAGCTGTTGATTAGAGAGAGAGAGAGAGAGAGAGAGAGAGAGAGAGAGAGAGAGAGATAGAGACTCCCATGTTCTTGAACAGTGATTGATGTTTAAAGGTTATTATAGGTCGCCCTGGTCCTCTTTGAGCATTAAGCCATGACCAGTCAGTTATCTTTAAAGATTTTTGTCCATCCAGAAACAGCTGTCTTGCGTCCACGTTAAAACACACACACACACACACACACACACACACACACACACACACACACACACCTGCTAAATGAATATTGTGAATGTTTTTGAGTGTCTGTTTATATTACTGTTTCTTCATGACTGAATATATGTAAATGAACAGTGTCTGACTGGCTGCTGTGTACTGTTTCTCATTCAAAAAGCAGTCTGTGTCACACCTTATAATTTCAGCATGAATAGGTGAGTCTAAACAGCTGTAGACGAGGAATTTTTTTGTGACTTAATACAAATAAATAAATAAATAAACAGCATTCAAAGCCATGTTTTTTTGCCCATAGATAAACTGATAAAAGCACACACACACACACACACACACACACACACACACACACACACACACACACACACACACAGAGATGTAAGCTCCACTGCAAATAAAATGAGATGCTCTGGAGCAGCTGCTCATGGAACTAAGGCCAACAAACACAATGCCAAATGTTAACTAGCAGGGTTTAAGCTACACACATTTGTGCATTTGCAGTCATGAAGGCTCTCGTGGCCGAGTGCAATCAAATCCGAACAACAATGGTGGTGTAAAGTCTGTTTATATTGGGATCATTTTTAAAGTTGTCTTCCTTCACCTTGGGATTGTCTTTTTCAGGAAGAGGCCTATGCAGATGACCTCTTTTTCAGGGGCATTTATTTAGTCTGGAGAGGAAAACCTGGGTAGCAGGATTGTTTTTGTGTGTGGTTGTGTGTGTATGTGTGTGTGTATGTGTGTGCTCCTGGACACTGGGATGTGTCTGGGGAACTCCAGGGGAAAGTAAACAATGCAAAGACTCTCAGGCACAAAAGCAGGAGAGAGAACCTGTCGCTCTTTCACATGAAGAGAGAATTTCTCCTGGGGATAGAGCCACCTCCGCTGCTCACAGACAGCTTTTCCTCTCTTTAATTCATTCAGCAGGCTGGACCGCCTTGTTTTTACATCTTTCCTCGTCATCTGGCTCTGGTCCAGGTTAGTGTACTACGCCAAGGAAAGACTAGAATTCAGTTCGGTCAAATGTGTACATTATTTGCAAGTGAATGAACAGAGTTACTGCTAGGAGTGAGTTAACTGAAGCACACGCAGTGACTATGTAACTGTAATCTATTTTGTTCATGGGGAAACAATGCACACATTTGAATACAAGTGCACTCACATTATAAATATAACATAAGAATAACATGTCACTGAGCACTGGCAACCATCTGCCTTCTGCTGCAGCGAATCGTTAGAGTCTTATAACTCAAGGCAGGTGAGGAGGCAGGATGCGAGTGCAAAGATGTAGATTTATTTCAAGAAACCAAAACAGAACTCAAAGTTAAGTATTAAACTGACTTGAAAATGAGAAACAGACAAAAATGGACACAAAAGACAATTAAACGTTAAATAAAACACAAACATATGACAAAAGCTGTTGGCAGCTGTGATGAAATCATTAAATTGGAGTTTACCAGAAAGTTGGGGGTGTGGGAGTGAAGGAACAGCATGGTCCTACTCCCTCAATCCTTGTGTAAAGCACGGAACCCACAACTGCTCACCGGGTGCCAGTGTGTGTTCCCGTCCCCTAGTGCACTAGTGTGTGCTCACTGCCACAGATGTGTTAAATGCAGAAGAGACCTATTGTTATACGTTGTACAATGACAAATAATTGCACACATTTCATTACAGTTTGGAAAATAATGCAGGTTATGACTTAAGAACCAAACAGCATCGAGATAAATCTGGAAAACTGAAAAAGCAGAAATGAACTTGACATTGTGACACTTTTAGCTCTTCCCCTAACACAAACCGGCACTACTTTTTGTGGCGTAAGGAATTAGTGGCTTTGAATAACATTTGACAGTGTTTTGCAGGTCTGTTGTATAACAGTTTTTTTCAATTTTGTGTAAATAAACACAGAAGGTCGTGCATGACTGTGAATAACATCATGGCTGGCTGTGTGTTTATACGGTTGGTGTTTGTGACCGAATCACAGCCGTATTATGTGCGACAACACTCTTCTTGTGTTCTATTGCTTAAATATAAACGAACAAAAATAATAAAGCAAGTGATTGCTGTGTTTTCAAGAGGTAGTTGGGTTATGCTTTTCCTGCTGAACCTCTTGGCGTGATGTGTAAGTGTGTGATGGCGCTATGTGTGTTTTTGGTGTTGTTCTGTTGGTCTTTCCACTCAGTCCACTGAGTCTTGAGTAAAGGTAGAGTGGGCAGAGAGATGGAAAAATGTCGCACTGTTTACGGGAGACGGAGGGAGTAGACAGGTCCCCAGGCGGTTATTTCAGTTTCATTTTTAGGAATTCCCCAGAACACTAGGTACTTGTCAGGGAACAGAGTTTGGAGGAGCGTGTATGGACAGCTATGGTGATACATGACTAATCACCTGGAGGGTCCAGAAGTCTGAGAACCTCAAAAACATTGTATTTCTCAAGAAAGATTACACCATCCTTGACTAATATTTACTGGAAGTCAGAGTGACACAATCCTTGGTGGGTCTGTTTGCCTTAATCCAAGCTTGAACTGTGTCCACTATCGATTTTACAGAAAGAGTCCTTTTCAGGGTCTAGTTTAGTCCTATTTTCTTTCAGAGCAGCCCAGAGGATGGTGAGCAGCTTTTCACAAAAGAACAGCTGATAAAATGGGTAACACTTTACTATAGATATCCATTCATAAAGCTACATGGCACCTACATATGCCTTTCATAAACATCTCTAAAGACGTATTCCAATAAATCATTGTTGTTCTTGAACTGACTATTATAACAGATTTTATGACTTTACAGTCCTACCTTACCCTTTAGCATCAATAACCATAAATTTACACTGCCCTCCCTGGTGACTAAGGCTGTATCTAGCCCTACTGGCACCGTTAATGCATGCTCAGTGCCACTAGTTCCATATGAACTTTACATGCAACATCACCAACCACCACAACAGCACCTCTACAGTGCATTTCCCCAAATAATCTGTGCTCTCCTTATCCACAATGACTGACTAGACCTTTCAGCTGTTTCTGATAACTCCTTCACAGCTGCCCTTAGTATCCGGCCCCTGATGCCGAACTGCACAAGCAGGGATGTAGCTGATTTGGCTACAAATCCTCTAACACCTATCTCCACAGGTCTCCACATGTGTCTGACTGTGTGAACTGTGTGTGTGTGTGTGTGTGTGTGTGTGTGTGTGTGTGTGTGTGTGTGTGTGTGTGTGTGTGAACGAGGTTTCACTCATGTAGGGACCAAAAACATGAAATACACTCGCATTGTGGGGACTTCATGTCTTCTTTCAGTCCCCACATTAAATCCTTACATTTTAAACTGAAGATATGTGTTAATGTCAGTGTAAGTTTACTGTAAGGTTACGGTTAGTGTGGTTTAGGGTTTGGCTGGTAGCACTTATGGAAAAGGTAAGTGCACGTCTCCACAAAATAAACAGAAGTCTATGTAATTTCCACTTAACACATTAAAAATACAAAATTCTAGACACATGTAAAGGCAGTCGGATTGCTTTTTAATGTGGACAGTTTAATGGGAACATAAAGTTTGACAATAGAGCTAAGATGCTAGGCTGTAACTGCCACACAATTTAGAGTGGAATGGAAAAGTAATATAGGGAGCTTAGGTGCTAGAAACTCTTGCACCAATTTATACAGCTTAGGTGCTAGAATCTAACTGCTGCACTATTTTTAAGGTGGAATGGAAGACACAAATATGTAATATAAGTGCTAAAATCTTGCAGTGGCACCATTTTTAAGGTGGAATAGAGGACACTAATTCATACAGGGAGCATAGGTGCTGCACTATTTTTAAGGTGGAAAGGAAGACGCAAATATGTAACATAAGTGCGAAAATCTTGCAGCGGCACCATTTTTAATGTGGAATGGAAGACACAAATATACAGCTTAGGTGCTAGAATATAACTGCTGCACTATTTTTAAGGTGGAAAGGAATAAACAAATATGTAACATAAGTGCTAAAATCTAAAAGCACCATTTTTAAAGTGGAATGGAATAAGTAGCTTAGTTGCTAGAATCAAACTGCTGCATCATATGGAGGTTAAAAAGCATGAGTACAATAACATATTATATTAGTTTGTTTATGTAAGCATTTCTTATAGTCTTTGTTATATTTTTTGAACATAACTGTGTCCTGAATTTCCAAATCAGTTTCTGTACATCAGCAATGTTTAGTTATTTTGAGCAAACACTGATTTGGACATAAAAAAGGGGGCTACACTGCCCCTAGAGGAGGATAGGCTCAAACACGAGCTAATCTGTGCATTGAATATTTTAAATGACAATATAATGTAAGCTTTTGTTGTGATCAATTTTCATGACTATTTAAAAAATTCCAACATTCGGACCCAGGCCTTGTTTTAGATGTATTTTTGTGGCGAATGGAGACGGAAGAAGCCGGAAATCAGAGAGGAATGTTATGAATCATCTGAATGAATAAAACAAAGAGAAAAGGCTCAAAGAGACAATCACGCAACTGGTGTTTGAAGATATGCACAAAAAGAAGGCAAGGGAAAGAAGACTAGAAAAAAGCGGAGAGAAAGAGAGATAAGGGCAAGACTGAGAGAGGGAGATAAAGCGGAGCGAGGGAGCTGGGGGAGAGGGGGGAGGGTGAGGGAGGGAGTGAGGGGGAGAGAGAAGGATGAAGGCAGACAGCTGTGTTTTTGTGCTGCTATTTTGAGCGGCTAGCCGCTGCTCCACTCCCCTGGTTTGGCCCGGCCTATTTCTGTCCTGGGCCGGCCCTGCTGCTATTCCTGGCACCTGGGAGTGAGGGAGCAAGAGAAAGAGGGGGGCCAGGGAGATAGAGAGAGAGAGAGAGAGAGAGAGAGAGAGAGAGAGAGAGAGAGAGAGAGACAGAGAGAGAGAGAGAAAGAGAGAGAGAGAGAGAGAGAGAGAGAGAGAAGACAGGGAGGATTTGGGGGGAATGAGTGAGGGGAAGAAGGAAAGTGAGAGAAGGATTAGGGGATGTACTAAAGAGCTGTAGAGAAAGGGAAGGACAGAAGTGAGAGAGAGAGAGAGAGAGAGAGAGAGAGAGAGAGAGAGAGAGAGAGAAGTGGTGTACATACATTCCCAGTAATGATTGGGTGAGGGAGAGGCTGATGCAGAGAGGGGAGGGAGGTAGAGAGAGAAAGAGAGAGAGAGAGTGGCATTGGCATACATGCACATAGTAATGATGGGGCGAGAGTGAAGCTGAGGCAGAGGGTGAGAGAGAGAGAGAGAAAGAGAGAGAGAACTGTATAGAGAGAGAGAGTGAGTACAGAAAGTACTGCAGAAAGTAGACAGCTCGAACACAGTGGCCGTTCCTCTTTTATCGCTCGACTGATGCAACAGAGCATGAAAACGTCCAGCTGACAGGCGTCCACCCAAACCACAGACTGTCTCTCAGTGGACGGACTGAAGCAGGAGGGAAGAGGGAGAGAGGGAGAGAGAGAGAGAGAGAGAGAGAGAGAGGGAGAGGAGGAAGAAAAAGAAGAAGACTGGGTCTCCTAAAGAATGCTGCAGACCATCTATGAGAGTGACCCACGCATCCCTGCTGAGTGGCTGAGGACATTACTGGACACACACAGCATCTCCAGCACTGTGGTCAGCCCAGGTACTCATAGATCAGGGCAGTCTAGTACCGTTTCGTACCAAAAGCCCATCTGAATTCAACCAGAAGGTGTGTTTGTGCATGAAAATGACTAAACTGTGCTGGACGGAGACCCTCCAGGGCTTACGTCCATCCTCAGCATTTTCTTCTGTTTATCTGCTCATGTTTTGTCTGATTGGTTTAACACAGGTCCAGCATGTTGAGCGCTTATGAGCGTGTAAGCCTGTGTGTATATGCACCAATCAGTCAAAACATTAAAATGATCTTGTTGTTTCTAAACCCATTGTCAAGTTTATCAGCTCTACTTTGTAGTTACATTGTACATTGTTAGCCATATTTCATCGTTTGGACCATTCTCAGTGCTGCAGTGACACTGACGCGGTGGTGGGGTGTTAATGTGTTTTACACGGGTACAGATGGATCAGACACAGCAGTGCTGCTGGAGTTTTTAAATACTGTAATGTCACTGCTGGACTGAGAATAGTCCACCGACCGAAAACATCCAACCGACAGCGTCCTGTGTCACTGATGAAGGACTAGAGGACGAGCAACACACACTGTGCAGCGACAGATGAGCTACTGTCTCTGACTTTACATCTACAAGGTGGACCAACGAGGGAGGGTCAGAGAGTGGACGCAGGGTTTAAAAACCCTTTTTTTTTGCATCGAGGGCTTCTCTTCTGCTCCATATCCTGTCAGACCCACAATGCTGAGGATGGGCACAGACAGCTGTGGATGTGTCCAGATGTGAAGTGAGAGTGGAGCTGGGCTTTCGTCTCTGATTTAAAGATGACAGCTTTAAGTGCTGTTTATCAGAGGGGGACAGTTTTGTTGAGATCAAAGTCTTGTGCAGATGTTGTTATTTTAATCTCCCTTTTGGGAATTCCTGCTTTTTTGATTATTTTCTGGTGAGCTTCCTCTTTCCTGTGAGCTTAGAGATGACTGGGAAATGAATAATGTGTTTTTAAAGGCCTTAGTGTGGTTGCGTGAGTGAGTCCCATCGTGTCTAAATCTTACTCTAAATATAAACCGTAATGTTTAAATCTGTTTTTACATTTGCTTTTTGCAAACTTATTTTAATAATTTAATAATAACAACAAAAATATCTTCTTGGAATCTGATTGGCTTAGAAAAACTCTTTGTTGGATTTAACATAATACGATAAAATAATATACACACATATGTTATATACTTATCCGTTTGTTACAAAATATAATAAACAGCAGATAAATAGAAACAGAGCACTGACATTGACAGAGAAATATGATAAAAATGCTGATAAAACCTGTTCCCTGTAGAACCTTGTAACGACACCTTAAATTCAGTTCAGAAAAACGGGCACCCAAAGTTATGCCGACGGCTGTAGGTGCGTGCTCTTCGGTGGTTGTTAGGAAGGATGTGGCGATTGTGTGTTTTATTGTGTGTGACGTAGGCTTGTCGTCTGATGTATTGTCTCGGTGCACTTGTCTTTTGAGAATGTGTGTGTTCTTTCACCCAGTTTTTTAGTAAACTCATCTCCGTTCATTGTTAGTGTTTCTTTCATGTTGTGTACCGTGTGCGTTGTGTTGTTTACGTGGCCGCATTTTTTCACTGCGTGTTTACAAAAGCCATTCATCATCTCTGTCTCTGCAAAGAGCCTTAAAGGGGTAAGGTTACTTTTTGCCGCTAACATTGTCATGCCATATACAATATGTATGAAAGGGATTATTTATTGTTTGTTATTTATTTACAGTTTTTGTTTTTCTATAAATGGCAGCCAACTCTGAATGAATTAGTTTATGCTCCACAGAGTGGGTCACCCACATGTTGGGTTTAATACAGACGTTCTGATGCATCGAGGCCACTAGATGTCAGTATAATTATCGATTGCAGTATTATAAACATGTCATTCCTGTTTGAACAAAACCTCATTTCTCAATAATACAAATTTTACAACAGACGCCATAAATTGTTATTAACTTTGAATGGGGCTTTGACTGTGAGTTGTTTTGCTGAACAATTTTTATTGGCACTCTCAGAAGGAAATGGACACAGCAGCGAAAATATGCTCCACTTGCAACAAGGCGTAGCGTACACAGCTCGTTAGGCTAGAGCTAAATTAGCTGCAGTCTTTTGAGAATTAGGTTTAGGGACATGCGCCGGGAACATGCAATTTATCAGAGCACGTTTAAACCCTCCCCAAAAACTCAGCCTACAGGCACTAATTTATCAGATCACATTTAGAGTAGAGGCGCTGTTCTCAGATCAGATTCTAGTTTATATGCAGAGGCTAAAAATACGCTACAGGGACAAGGAGACACTAATTTTGGATCTGCACTTGGACTCAAATCTAATGTCTTAACAACTGTTACATGCCTCGTGTAAAAACCATTGTCATTTCACATTCAGTAACAAAGAGGCAGATGCAGTAGACAAATTTAATGATGTAATATAATATTTACATGGAGTAGATTGCACTAAGAACTTAACACAAAGTATTTATATGCTGTATGGCCAATGGTTTGTAGCCACTTCTTATAATCAGTGGATTGTGTCACTTTAAGGTGCACCCATTCTAGACACAGATATTCAATTCTGTACTCCCACCTTTCAAAGAAAGCCCTGTCAGTAGAACGGGATGCTCTGGAGCAGCTGCACATGAGCTGAAATGGCCATGCCTATTGCCTGGAGTTGGTTTAGAGGGGTATAAATCCCCCAGGACTGGGCTGTGGGGTGCTGGTGTAACATCTAACATGTTTGAGATGAACGGGAGTGAGGTCTGGGATCCGGAACTAATCGACAAACCATCCAACAAATGACTTTAGTAAAGATTATCCTCTCAGCAATGTTCCAACATCCATTGTAAAGTCTTAACATAAAAGTAGAAGTTGTACTGTAGCAATGGTATTGATTTCAGAGGAAACATTAATGTACAGTTGTTTACCCACTTGTTTGCTGCTTGTGTTTGGGAGGAAAGTGATCACTAAAGCCCTGTAACTGGACTCCAGACCCTTTGAGACTGGAGCTGCATTCCAGTAATATTATTTAATAAATATTTATATTCAGTGTTACAGCCTTTGAGTCCCAGGCGAATGGCATTAGCAGCGGTTTTATGGGGTCAGATAAATGAACCTTGACCAGGAGATCTCCTGTGACTTGCTTGTGAGTTGAAGTGGAATATTTCGCTTTAAAAAAACATGTCCAGTGTTTCCATTTATAGCGCGGCTGTTTTATAACACTGGGCAAGGGATTCTGTTTATTTTTGATCTCTCTGTTTCTCATCAGCTCTGACTCACTCTGGCGGCCGAGCCTCTTCTCAGAGTTCTCATGCAGCTGAGCAGTGTGAGTCAGAGTGTTGGAGCTACCTCTGACCAGGCCACTGGCCACTACTCTGTTCACAGTGAAGGATGAGGGTTGCCACACTCGGACAGATAGGTGGAAATAAGCGCTCTCGATGTGAACGGATGAAAGAGGGAGGTCACAGTGCAGCTGAGTTTGTCTCGGACACTTCCAGTGAATTTTCTTTGGTTTTGATGTTTTGTAATTCCAGTTCCATGCAGAAGTCAAATGACATCTTTTGTTGATTTTCTGAGTAACAATATTAAGTCTGCAAATAAGTTTTAAGGCATTTTTTGTGTAACATATGATTGAAATTCAAAATTCATACGTTCATCTATACTTTTGTTATTTTATTGTAACTGTTGTGTAGTAAGGGAGGCACGGTGGAGCAGCAGGTAGTGTCTCAGTCACACAGCTCCAGGGACCTGAAGGTTGTGGGTTTGAGTCCCGCTCCGGGTGACTGTCTGTGAGGAGTGTGGTGTGTTCTCCCCGTTTCTGTGTGGGTTTCCTCCGGGTGACTGTCTGTGAGGAGTGTGGTGTGTTCTCCCTGTGTCCGCATGGATTTCCTCAGGGTGACTGTCTGTGAGGGGTGTGGTGTGTTCTCCCCGTTTCTGTGTGGGTTTCCTCCGGGTGACTGTCTGTGAGGAGTGTGGTGTGTTCTCCCTGTGTCCGCATGGATTTCCTCAGGGTGACTGTCTGTGAGGAGTGTGGTGTGTTCTCCCTGTGTCTGCGTGGGTTTCCTCCAGGTGACTGTCTGTGAAGAGTGTGGTGTGTTCTATCTGTGTTTGCATGGGTTTCCTTTGGTTGACTGTCTGTGAGGAGTGTGGTGTGTTCTCCCTGTATCCGTGTGGGTGTCCTCCAGGTAACTGTCTGTGAGGAGTGTGGTGTGTTCTCCCTGTGTCTGCGTGGGTTTCCTCCCACGGTCCAAAAACACACATTGGTAGATGGATTGGCGACTGTGTTCCTGCCTTGCGCCCAATGATTCCAGGTAGGCTCTGGACCCACCGCGACCCTGAACTGGATAAGGGTTACAGAAAATGAATGAATGATAGTTGTGTAATATTAAGAATGACAAATGTTATATCACTCTTGCTGACATTGAAATCCCCATTTTTAAATCGTGTAAACCAGAATGTCATGTACTTTTGGATAAAGTATTATCCCCAAGAACAGAACAAATATATATATCTTTTATCATTTTATATATATATATATATATATATATATATATATATTCCCCAATGCATTAACAGAGCAGTCATTTAGATCAAACAATATACGGTTATTATATATTGTTTGATCTAAAAAAAAAAAAAAGTAGAGCTACAGTATTTCAAACAGCAATGTGTTATTTTCAGTTAAAACAGGGGTGTACAAACTTTTGCAGATGACTACTTTCCATGTACTGTACGAGACGCAGCAGCAGATTCAGATTTCATTTGAGGTCAGTTGTTTTTGGCTGGTGACTTTCCATTCTCCCGTAGAGCAGCGGACACTTGGGATGGGACACATCTGCAGAAGAACTACAGCAAAATCTCCAGGGACGGCCTGCTGGACCTGTCCAGTGGCATTTCCTGTCTTCATTCTCAAATAGTTTTGTATTGGGGAATTTCAGAGGTCTTGAAACTGTAATTAGGGAGTTTGCTGCGTCTTCTTGGGACATTGCAGTGAAAATGTGACTGCATCCAGCCATATTTATTAGTGTGGCTGCGTGTTTTTATTGAATGATTAGTTCTGGCACTTATTTAAAAGGAAACGGATGGTTCTGCAGATCCACTGTAAACCTCTCTAGCCGACACTTGGCATTGGTCATGGTGACCTCAGGGTCGCGTGAAGAGCAATGGTCAGCTTTGGGAGCATGTTAAAGCAGTGGAAATCACTACTTAACTGAGATGTCTACAGATATTACCTTCATACTAAGAATATCACAGTGCATCATAGACATTAAATCCACACCGTGATGGTCAAGGGCATGTTAGAAATAAGGCAGTGCCTTGAAGGTATCAAAGGCTTTGAAGACAGTGACCAGGTCAGTGTGACAGGTTAAAGACCAGTGTGATTGGCGTGCTGTTTACCTCCCTGTGCCTCTGTATGCTGCTGGAGGACGAGGGCCAGCTGGATGTTCTGGCCCCTTGGCGCTCAGGCACAGCTATTCTTGGCCTTGTTATTTTGGACTTAAGGCATTAGGGGTCTAAGATTAGCCTTGGTTATCATTCCGTCTGAGTTAACTCCTAATAAAACCGCCCACCGGAAGACTTTATTTATAAACCTCACTCCTGCACTGCTGCACTTTCCACAGAACATCACTTTTATTCTGAAGATACAACATGCAGATTGATGCACTCAAGGTCCAGAAGGTTAGGACGCTGGCATTCAACGGAGAATGCACAGATTCTATATATAGATTATAAAGCATGGACTCAAATGGGATGTGCTGGTGGAGATGCACATGAGCTTAACTCCTCGGTCAATGCCAAGCGTCAGACAGAGGGGTATAAAGTAAAGCCACGGGCTGTGGAGTTACAGAGCTTTCACTACAGAGAATGCAGCTCCATTCAATACATCAGTACAGAACCTCAATAATGATTTGCCCGCTGACGTTAGGCAACGTTAGTCAAAAACCTTCCCAGAAAAGCCGAAGCTGAAATGAGGCACACGTCTTTTATGGATATACGGTACTTTTACAGAGGAATGCTTGACTAACACCATTTGGTTACTCGTCGTAGGAAGGTCGAATGCTAGAACCGTGGTTTATGAGCCAGTGTTGTGACCAGGGAAGGGCCCACTTGGTCGCAGTGGCTCAGTGCCCTTCCCCTGTAGCTGTCACTCTGTTATGATTGGAACAGATGCTGTGTGCTATTAGTAGTGATCGACACTTTAGAGCGTGTTGTGCTTCTGTTTTGGTGTCCGGTTCTTTTTGTGGAGTGTGTGTATTTTTGGGGGGCCAAGAGGCCCTGAGGAGTCAGTGTGACTGGCGTGCGTTTCACAACTAACACACCCACACACACACACACACACACACACTTTTAGTTCAGCCTCTCGGGGGGCGCCAGAAGAATCGGGTGCACTTGGCTCTTGGCTTGCAGCCACTCACCTGTGACAAGCTCCACACACCAGGGGCTGTGTATATATATAAGTATATGCTTATGATTATATAATATTATGGAATTTATCAGTACGGAGCAAAAGAGACCATCCTTCATTTCTTTTCTCATCAAACACAAACCAAAAAAAGCTTATTTATTAAGACTTTTCTCCGGGGGCTAAGATACTGCAGTGTCTGTTAGTTTGTGAACCATTTAGAATTTTCTAGATTTCTGCATATTGTCGCTGTCCAAAGAAAAGCATGTATCTCCAAAACAGTAACTTCACAGGAGATGAATAGGATAAACCTTCATTTCTTAATTATGGAAGTAAATGTAAAAAAGATTTTATTGAAAGTGATTTTTGAGCATTTCTATTGGTCCATTTCTCATGAAATTTACACACACACACAACATGGTGGACAGCTGTTCAAATGATGTACAGAAATGAAAGGAAACAAACATGGAGATGTTTTTCTTTGGACAGAGAGGATATGCATACAGCAAAATTAGTCTGGCTCCGGTGTGGCCCGAGTGGAATGACGGCCCTTGACTTGCTTGACTTGTAAACAGCTCTCACTTGCTATATCGTCACTGTCCAATCAAAAACATGTATCTCCATTTTGTTGATTTGTAGGTTACTCCATCATCTGAACACAGCAGCTGTCCCTCACATCTTCTGAAAATTTCACAAAGAATGAACCAGTGGAAAGGCTCCAAAATGACTGTGAATTAAATCTTTTTTACATTCACTTTCACTTATAGTCAAGGAGTTGTTTTCCTTCTCTTGTAAAGTTACTATTTTGGGAGATACATGAGATACAGACACCATAAACACCAAACTAGACCCACATGTTAGTAGAAGTCACTTTTCGGGCCTAGTATTGGCTCACGTCCAGTTGGCCAGCTCTGCCATATCATTACCAGAAGTGGGCCAGATGTGTTTGGTGGCATGTGGCCAAATGAGCATTTATAACATGTGGGTCACTTAAGTTTCACATGTATTTTGCAGCACCAACATTATCAGATTTTCACACTGGTCCTGAACATAGATCAGGAGAACACAAATAAACAGACACGATATAAATACTCTACTTGGTCTTTTATTTCTTGAGGGAAATGATTGCAGATCTTGGTTTAGCAGTTCATTTATTCGTTGTCTGTAACACTTATCCTGTTGAGGGTCACGGCGGGTCCGGAGCCTTTCCGCTTGTTAAGTGTGACGCCAAACGTGCCGTTTCGCCGTTTCTGGGTCTTACCATACATCCATAAGACATGTGTTTACAGTTTGAACAAAGCGAAATGTCTGAATTCTGTGATATCTGTTGAGGAGCTCAGAAAAAGGAGTAAAATAAATGTGAATAGAAGCAAACGTGTGTCTTTGGCCGCACAGTTTGTGCATTCACAGCTCAGTCTGATGTGTGTGAGCTGCTGTGTGGACTGACTGGGCTGCTCCGTCTCTGGGAGCACAGGAGCTGCGGAGAGATCCGTGTCTCCCGCTCACTCTCAGTACAGGTGTTTTGTGATGAGCTCTGCTACCAACGATAATCTACTATAAAGATATAGATTTGAACAGACACTCAATAGATTTGGTGCTAGTCTTTTTTTTTTTTTTTTGTAAATAACTCAGCAGATGGTCTCAGATGTCACTAATTCTAGTGGCAAAATCACAAAGTTGACCACACTCAGCAGCAGTTTGGACCTGGATTTGACCTTTCACAAGGTTGAAACGTCACGATTTAACACGTGGATACATGTGATTACTGGGCGCAAGGCGAGAACACACCCAGGAGGGGGCGGCAGTCCTTCGCAGGGTGAAACACACACACACACACTGTCACGGTTGCAGGGAGGATGAGGAGGCGGATGTACACGCAAGGAAATATGTTTATTAACAAAAGAAAAAAAAAACAAATCCATCAGAAAACAATCTCCAGCAGGCCACAAACAGGAAACAACCACATCTACACACAAGACCAAATATGGGAGCACTAAAACAAAGGGCCTATGTATACACAGAAGCACAAACAAGGAACACCTGAGAAGGGAAATGAGGGTGCAGGATTATAAAGGAGACACAGGTGGAAACACTGGTTACAAGGCAGAGCTAGGGCGAAGAAAGTGAGGAGACTGGAACAAAACAAAAACAAAGCCATGTGCTCCTTAGCACATGGCAGACAAGGGAAACATGGAACATGACAGAAAAACAGGACAAAAGCGTGACACACTCACACCTACGGACACTTTTGAGTCGCCAATCCACCTACCAACGTGTGTTTTTGGAGCGTGGGAGGAAACTGGTGCACCCAGAGGAAATCCACGCAGACACAGAGAGAACATACCACACTCCTCACAGACAGTCACCCGGAGGAAACCCACGCAGACACAGAGAGAACACACCACACTCCTCACAGACTGTCACCCGGAGGAAACCCATGCAGACACAGAGAGAACACACCACGCTCCTCACAGACAGTCACCCGGAGGAAACCCACGCAGACACAGAGAGAACACACCACGCTCCTCACAGACTGTCACCCGGAGGAAACCCACGCAGACACAGAGAGAACACACCACACTCCTCACAGACAGTCACCCGGAGGAAACCCACGCGGACACAGGGAGAACACACCACACTCCTCACAGACAGTCACCCGGAGGAAACCCACGCGGACACAGGGAGAACACACCACACTCCTCACAGACAGTCACCCGGAGGAAACCCACACAGACACAGGGAGAACACACCACACTCCTCACAGACAGTCACCCGGAGGAAACCCACGCAGACACAGGGAGAACACACCACACTCCTCACAGACAGTCACCCGGAGGAAACCCACGCAGACACAGGGAGAGCACAGAGTGAGGTGTTTTCATTGGGATCAGTGGGATGACATTCGTGTGAGTGGACACACTGTTGTATTCAAAGAACAGGGATCTGTCAATGTCTGATCTTCACAGCTCATGTGGTGTCATGACATGTACAAAGGAGAATTCTTAGGATCTTAGAAAAGTTGGATTTCATTAGTCCACAGTCAGACAGAGACTGTAAAAATGGATTAAATTTAAGAACATTTTTACCATAATCAGAAGTGATCAACCCTGTGTGTAATAGTCCATGGGGTCACAAAATAATTTCTAAGTAAACAAAGTCCTCCCTCACAGTTGTTTATGTAAATGCCCATGAATTAAACGTCAGGGGAGTGCAGAATGGAGTGTTTGGCACGTTAACAAGGAGACAGCCACGGTATTGGTCGATATTTCCTAGGTTTCAACTATTTTATTTTTGTGTTTATGAAGATTATGTGTGTGTGTGTGTGTGTGTGTGTGTGTGTGTGTGTGTGTGCATGTGTGTATGAGCTCCTTAAGAACAAGTCTGAAGTAAGAAGTGTACGGATGATTTACTGTAGTGTTTTATGTGCGGAGATGTTGAATGTGTATGGAACTGTACGATTTGTAAAGCACCATAAATTTAGATATATACAGTGTGTGTGTGTGTATATGTGTGTATATGTGTGTGTGTATGCTTCAGTGGGTGGGTATGTGTTTGTGTTTGTACTTGCTCATAATGTGTTCCTGTTTTGGCACAAATCCAGATCATTCTCTCATGGAACACAAGCACACACACACACACACACACACAAACATACATACACTCACTCTGTTGCCTGCCATCCCACACACACCAAACGGCCTTCTTTTTTTCTGCTGTTTTTGTTCACGCGTGTAAAAATAGTTGGAATGCATCTCGTACATGACAGTCACATGGTCGTCTGTCTTTAGATTGAGCTTTAAAAAGATTTCTGTCGCTGGTCAGAATATCTGTATGTGTTTTTGCTCTCTGCAGCTCCAGATAACACCAGTCCCGAGGGCTATTTAAAGGCAATGTTCATGATTTTAATCATAAAACTCTGAAGATCATTCCTCACCATTTGCTGCTCTCCTGTCTGTTTATGCACTGGAAAAAAACAGTCTAATGTGTTTAGGAAGCCCCAGGTGTCAGTAAATGTGTAAAAAAAACAAAGTGTCTCAGTCCGGTATGCTAGGTTTTCTCTCTCTACTCACGGGAGAGTAACGGCAGGTTTTTAAAGACCTCCCGACATCGAAAAGCATGAACCAAGGTGAGGATATTGTTCTATTTCTGCTCCAAAGGTGGATAATATTGACTTACTTTTGCTGTTTAGATTAATTAAGGTGGAACTGACTTTAAAACGGCTAGAGCGCTAACTGCATTAAGCTAAACGCAGACTGAAAGTGCTACAAAACTAAACAACTCAAGTTACATATGAGTTTCTGTGGTAATTCAGGGGGAACATTTCAGCCACTTACAAACGTACCTGCTGCGCCACCTTGCCGCCCATAATGTACAATAATGTTCCCTAATTAAAGCTACCAACGTGTACCCTTAAGGGTACCACCACAGTGAAAAATGTTCTGACAGTGTATGAAGTAATGCATTCAAAGTATTCAATCTATATGCAGTTTATGATGAGATGTAGTGGGAGAGTGTGTATTAAAATGCAGGGTCATGCTGACATCCTTTTGGACTTGATTTAAACGTGTGACTGTGACTACAAGCCCTATCCATACCTCGAATGGTGTGATGGACTCAAATCTCCATGTGTCAGTAAGAGCCATGTTCACAAACTCACAGACGAATGTTACATCACTGAAAATTGGGCCTGAGCTATTTCCAACAGCTGCGAGAACCCAACAGACTAAATGGGGGCTTTACATTGTTCATTTATTTTGCAGGCACTTAAGCTCGCATTGCTGCTTTCTGGCGTCTCGGCCGCCCACATGTTCTGTACTTGCTTAAGACGTCATGAACAGAGGAGCTGTCTTTATTAAACATGTACAGGCTTTTAAATAACGGATATTACCATTCGGGTTTATCTGCAGTCACTTACCTCATCAGTAAATATCCTATACCTGTCACTACTGTCATACTGTGGTGATTTATGGTGTTTTTTGGATGTGTGCTTAATGCGGCTAAGGGCTGGTAGCAAATCGCTGTCAATGCCTGGTCATGCATCAGAATTAGTGTTGTGGCTTCATCGTTTATTTCTTTTGAGCAGGACTAAATATGTGTAACCACATGTGGTCAGGGATAATTTTAGAGATTATTGCACTTATTGCACAAAAAAAATAATTATATATATATATATATATATATATATATATATATATATTTAATTATTATTATCTTTTTTTTACACCAGAAGTGGACATACTTTGTCCCCTTTTAGAAGCATGGGGTGTCTCTTCTTCAGGGAAGGCTTCACATTATTAAATGTTGGAAGATTGCTGTGAGGATTCAATTGCATTCAGGCAGTAAATGTATTAATGTCGGATGATTATTCCTGGATCTACACCACCACATCTCACACCACACATTCCAGCTGCTCCACTGCGTAATGCTGGGGGGTTTCATGCCCTAGAGCTGATACTGTATTCTGTTTATAATGACTCTGGTTCATGTGCAGCTGCTCTAGAGTGTTCCAGCTCTAGAATATTATTAATTTTATTTTTGTTATGGTGGGTGTAGTAATTTTTATACTGTTCCACAAACTGTTAGTACACAGACAGTACGACGTTTAGGTTTACTGCAGCTGGAGCGAGGTCAGGATCAAAATGTTCTTTCACTTTTTAAAAGACTGACGAGAAAGACTAATGCTGGAGTGTAAGCGTTCACTCAGTAGGAGCCTTGGCAAGACGAGGGGCTCTGAGGGAAAGCTATTCTCAGAGCGCTGGCTTCCTTTTTTTTTTAAAAGATGAGTTACAAACCAGTAAAAAAGAAAGTCTTCTTGATTTGTGAGAGTGGAATGTGCAGCTGCTCCTCACATGACTAAACGACCTTCTATAATAAAGTATTCTGAAAATTCATCTCTCTCTCTCTCTCTCTCTCTCTCTCTCTCTCTCTCTCTCTCTCTCTCTCAGGTTCGGAAGTGTTGTCCCCAGTCAGCAGGTCTGAGGTCAGTATGCCTGAGTGGGAGCGAGACTCTGAGGAGTGGGAGAGGCAGCTGCAGAGAGAGCTGATGCTGATCCAGAGGCAGCAGCAGATCCAGAAGCAGCTGCTGATCTCTGAGTTCCAGAAACAGCACCAGGCCCTGCTCCGGCAGCACCAGGCCCAGCTCCAGGAGCACATCAAGGTCTGCACCCACTCATGACATCAGACAGCTGCTCAACCCATTTTAAACAAGGCTGTCCCCAATGGCCAGGATTTTGCAAGAGGATTTTTGCAAATGTTCATATCTCAAGAGTTGCAACTTTGCAACATCACAACCACAATCTCAAACTCCCCCCATCCCCCCGCCCCTCCCCACCCCCCCACCACCAAAAAGACCCAGAGCTTATTTATAAAGTGCAACATGTGGCGCAGCAGGTCATTTTGCCTCTTCAGTTCGATCCTTGGTTTTTGGTCAGTATCCGGAAGGACTTTGGTGTGTTCTCCCACAATCCACAACCACACACTGGTAGGTGGATTGGCTGTGAGACGTGAGAGTAAGTCCCTGGGTGAGTGTGTGATGCCCTGCAATGGATTGGCACACTGTCTTTATTCTGACCAATGTTTCCTAGAGTGCTCTGATCACTATGAAGCAGTTACAGAATGAATGAATAAATGAATAACAACATGTTGATGAATAGTTCTGGGCAGTTAATAAACAAAGAACACCATGTCTCTCCTGTTAACATGTGAATCACGAGTCTGTGAATTAGCCGAATTAACTGGGGCTGAAATTGCAGCTAGACTTTTATAGCTCTGCACACTGCTGAGATGTGTCTGTGTTTGGCTCTGTGTGTGTGTGTGTGTGTGTGGTGAGTCACTTCTAAACTGCTGACTGATACAGACTGCTCCTGAGGAAGCATTCTGGAGTGTGCTGTTGTGGCTTAATACTGCACCAGAGTGCTGTGGGAAACTGGGAAATACTGATGTGAACAGTTAACAGTTAAGTCATGGTGTCCATTTAACTGGGAAACTCCACAAAACCGGACGTGGAAGTCTTTCCTGAGGCCTTTTGAAGAAATTTCTGGTTTGTGTTTTGTACGCGGTGCATTAAGCATATGTTTAAATTTATTTAAAATTTGTTGGAGCACACAAACTCGCGTGGCTGAGAAATTAAAAACTGAGCTGAGCCATGAAAGGGGTGAACTGTTACACCTCGGCTGTTTTCTGTTGTAACCCAGAAAATACACAGAAAGCTTGCTTTTTAATCCAGTCAAATTGAATTCATGGTTAAATAAATCACTAAAATAAAAAAATAAAGTATTATTCTTTGCCTATATCACTCTCACTCTCTCTTCCTCTCTCTCTCTCTCTCTCTCTCTCTCACACACACATGCCCAGCTCCAGCAGGCACTGTTAACACTCCGTCAGCAGCAGGAGGCTCTCTCCGAGGAGCGCAGGCCTGAGACAGAGGAGGAGCCGGAGGAGACGCGAGGAGACGAGCAGGAGCTCAGCATGAAGGAGCACAACCACAGGAAGAAGGATCGCTCCAAAGAGAGTGAGGACCCTAAGATCACTGTGTCATAGGTTTACGCTAGAACACACAGCCGATGTTTTTTCTGAAGTGAAGGGTAGTAATTAAGGGTTTGTCCACCTTTTTTTTGCTGCAGCAGGAGCCTCTAAACTTCTGGGAAATGGTTCACGTTTAAAGGTATTCAGTACAGAGAACACAGCTCAGTGCTGACAGGCTTTATACTCCTCTGGCCAACTCTTGGCTTTGAGGATAGTGATCTTAGGCTCATGTGCAGCTGCTCCAGAGTGTCCCATGTAGTTTTATTTAATAGCTTTCTTTTTTGTACAGTTTGTATTATACAGTTGTGTAGGCACCTCTGAACGTTCACTAATTTGAATGGGTGTCTACAACTACTGGTTGTGGTAAGTGCCATTGGACCTGCACGAATTTGATTGTACCACATGGTGGCAGTGTTTGTACACTAGTCTCTTTTTTTGCCTACCAGAGCTTCCTCAGAATAGAACCTGTGGGCTATAGTTCATGGCCATTAGGAGTACTCATTTGTAGTGGAAGTAGCCTTGTATAAGTACTTCTAAGTCTTTAAAGTGATAGTTTTCTCAATGTAATGCGTCAGAGTCACAGCAACACACCACAATGTCAGTGCCACTGCAGCTCTGAGAATGATCCACTGCCCAAAAAATACATGCTCTGTGGCGGTCCTGACCGTTAAAGAACCGGTTAAAACACGGCTAACAAAGTATGCAGAGCAACAGATGAACCAAAGAGTGTATTTGTAGTGCCACAGATTACACCTATAAGATCAGTGGAGCTGATGAAAGGGGCAGTGATTGTAGAAACATGGAGGTTTGGCAAATTTCACAGTGGTTGTGAATGGCGTCTGAAGAGTTAAGTTCCTTCACAGTGAGTTAATACAGTGAACGACACTGCAGTGACACCGATGTCGTGTGTGAGTGTGTGGCACAGGTGAATGTGGATCAGGCACAGCAGTGCTGTCAAAGTGGAACACCACTTTGTGTGTTTTTCAGTAGCTTAAATATAACATTTCAGACAAAAGCTTTCTTTTTAAGTGAGTGTTTTCCATGTAGAGATTTTTATGCAGATTTACCTGTATTTTACTATATATTCTATATATACTATATAGTAAATAAAATGGCTATATTTGTGTATTTGTAGAGATCGTGATCCCTGGTTCCTATCGTACACAGCACAAAGAAATTGGTAAGTTTCTCTACAATGTGTCATTGCATTTTAATCTACTCTGATTAAATGACTTTATTGAACTTTGTTGATGACATTTAGAAAAATTATGTGGAATACCCCTTTAAGAGGGTGACTACTGTTAACAGAAATCAACCCCCTTCATTCCAGGAGGAGTGTTGTGCAGACGCAGTGTACACTTCACGTTTTCTGTCCAAATCATAAACCTCTTTTATCTTAATTATTATTATTATTATTATTATTCTCATAGTTTTTTTTTTCTCACAGGCGCTATGGCCAGCTCAGAGGTCCGGCAGAAACTGCATGACTTCCTCCTCAGTAAATCAGCTAAAGACAGCCCTCCCTCTGGCCACTCACTAAACCAGCACTCCAAACTGTGGTACCTGTACGTAACACTCCACACACCTTTCCTCTAATGATCCTTCTTTGGGTTATGAAACATTTAAACTGAGACCTACTGGACTAGAGGAATCAGAAACAGCTTCCTATTCACTATTCCCTCACTACTGAGTGCACTATTATAGGGAACTGAATTCACAAAGGTAGTGAAAGATTTCAGACACTACCAAGTGTGTTTTTTAAACATAAAACCTCAATGTAGTTTGTGGAAGTTACATTTCATTAAGGAAATGTGAGAATATCACATATTGTTTACAAATATTTGAAGGGGAAAAATGACCTATTGTGGCTTTAAAGCTCTAATAGCGACTTAGCACACTAGCTAAACTGAGCACTAGCTCTACTGCCTCTTATATCATTTAGTTCCTGCTTTCTTGTTGCAGCATTATTTATTTAGCTTTATACAATAAGAAGCAATCAGAGCAGAACTAAGTCCTGATCTGCAGTGAATCAGAAAGCACAGATTATGAAATGTGTGATTAAATTTAGCTTAGAGTAGCTGCTACGCAGAGTTTGAGGCGTTTGAGTTCATGAGGTCTGTTCTCCTGCTTGGAGAGGGCCCATACAAGGGCCCATACAACAGAAAACCTGGTTATCTTCTACATAAATGAGTTTTAACATTTAATTTCAAGTCCGTATACTGAGACTAAGACATAACAACATCATTTGAAATTCATAATGTGTGTGATACAATAGCCACACTATTTGTTAATGCCTGTTTAGGCAGCCATTCCCACTGAAGTGCTGTCTGTAACAGGGTTTTAAATGAGGCATATGATGGGATTGAAACAAAACAGCTCATTTACATACATTTGTCTTAAGCGGTCACTAACAGGAAGGTCCTATTAAATTCTAACAGATAAAGGAAGGTTGAAAATGTTTAATAATATATAAAAAGAATTCATTAATTAGAGGTGTTTTTGATACACTGACAGTAAAAGGAGCATATTTTGTTTTTTTAGGAGTAATTATAATATTAAAGAAAAAGGTAGCACCTTTAAAAACAGTGCGCTCTGTTTTCTGCAGCACCAGCCAGCACATGTCCATGGAGCAGAACTCACCGCCCTTAGGAGAGACGCCCCCCAAATTCAAATCCCCTCTGCCCTCCGGCCTGGACCCCCGGGAGGACTTCCCCCTCAGGAAGACCGGTAGGTCACAGTGCGGAGGTCAGCACCAGAAATAATACGGCCAGGACCGTGCTTAGGACTGACCGGTTAACAACGATAACTCTAGAGGGCTATTTATCCAGAGAGATGTGAGGAGAAAAGGGAATGGCCGTTTTAGGTCGGTCTTTAGTGCAGTTTATGTAGACTGTGGTTTAATTGTACAACATTAAACGTGGTTTGTTACATTAGAAGTGAGTGAAGTGGTGTAAGTTCATGGAGAAGAGCAGAAAACAAGGTGATTAAAGGCTTTTATAGTGGAGAAGATTTCATAGTTTGTAAGGGACCCTGACCACACCAGAAACATCAGAATTTCTGAAGATATTTTAAGACGTTTATTATATTTTGGGTCTAGTTTGGACCCAATTCTTTCACAGGTTTGTCTCTAGTATCGCAACCCCTTTGAAAAGCCTCATAACTCTGGATGTGAGTAATGTATGATCGTGAGATTGTTTGGAAAGCGTAGACTCTACAGGTTCATTGAATTTGAGATTAAACCCTGAATATCCCAGTAGTTACAGTCGTATTAAGAGTATTGACAGTACTGACACTTAAACATAAAATATAGTGTTTTTCTAATGGCTTAAACCCAGCACATAAACATCTATTATGCACTTAAAGCTGCAAAACATTGTCCTGCTTCAAGGTATGTTTTCACTTCAACGGGGTGTACCCAAACTTTTACATTTTACAGTACGTCTCTGATTATGAACGATTAAATTTACAGCATTTGGCTGATGCCCTTTGTGTAGAGTAAATTAATTTAATTATAAAATAGATTGTACTCATGTGCTGTGGTTGCCTGAGTGGGGAATTGAACCCTGAGTCTGTTGTGTCCTGAAGAGCTTCGGTACTGTAACCCCGGCCTCGTTACGCGCGTGTCACCGGGGCCGGGTGCTGGTGACGCTGCCTAAATGTTAGCAGATGAGCCTGGGCGATATTTAATCACAGGGGTCAGAGGTCTGTAGCGCATGTCAGAGAGCCCGCTGCCCTGCGGCCGGAGCTAATGAGGCCTGCCACTCGCCCTGTTTACCTTCGGGGTCAGCTCGGTGAGAATGACCGCCTCTGTCCCCGCAATGCCGCTCCGGGGCACAGCGCCAGCTTTTGCAAACAATTACCCACAGGAGAGGTTAAAGGCAAAGGGTCCGGACTGGGCCCAGGGCCAATGAGGGTTTGGCCCCTAATCAGGGTGAGGAGAGGGGGATAGAGGAGATAGAGGTGGGATGGAGGTGGGGGCGGTCACCTAGTGGCTTAGCTTTAGGCCGTTCTCTCATATTGGGTCTCATCATGGTCATTTTTGCTGATACAGAGTATTAAAGGGTTTTAGCTGTAAGCTATTACTGAGATGCTATAACCTTCAGAGTGGCTTTTCTTTCTTTACAGTGGTGGGTTGCAGTGAATTTTTCTGCTTAGATTTCAAAAATTATTTTCAATTATATTCACTCTGCAATGAATGGATTTTTAAATTTACAGTTATTTTTCATTTACATTTATGTTTAAGGCCAAACTACTGTAAAATATCTGTAAAACGTCAGATTTTTACTGTTATTTTACAGTAAAAGTCAGAATATCAAGGCCATAAAAACAGATCTGGGCTTGTATTTTTATAGAACACTGTTGCAATTTAAAAATAAAATCACAGTTAGATATTTTCCCCAAATCGTTCAGCTTTATTAATAACTATTTTATATCATACATTTCTTTGAGGTGAGCTTCAGAGGTCTGGTTCCTTTCACCACCACTGTAGAAAATTTTGACTCATTCTGACTCTTCAGAACGGAGCGTTTGACTCAGAACCTCCCTTAATGACTCGGTTTACATCTTAACCACTTTATTATGCTGAGGTTTTAAAAGCTTGCTTGAACTCCTCTTTAAACCCAGCCTCAGCACTACATCCTTTACACCTCAGCTGCTGAATCCGCATTGTAGACGCTCATCCTAGTCCTAAGATTATTAACTGAATAATAGACCTTGTGTTTAAGAGGTTAATTTAGGCGTTTGACCTTTGACCTTCCTGTTGTCCTCAGGACACCGGTGCCACCTCCACCAGGGCACGATGGCATGGCTTTATTTTGCCTCATATTTTAAGATTACTCAGCACATTATTCAGGTTTTGCTGGGAACTCTTATCTGAGGCAGTTTACTGGAAGAGTGAACATTCCCTGCCACAGCTCTGAGCTCGTCCACGTCTCTTCAAAGCTTGTTTTTTTGCAGAGGAAAGCGATACTGTGGCCACAGACGCGATAAGAGCAGGATTCCTTTCAGCGCCACTTTAAAAATAGGCCTGGTTTTCATCCAGGTGCTTTTTTTAATCTGTTTTTTTTTGTTTTTTTTTGAGGAATTTCCAACACAGCGAAAAAAGCCAGGGCATTTCAGGAACAGCGGGATTCTCCAGGGAGGCGTTTCCGCCACAAACTCCATCCCTAAACCCCCTCCCTCTCTGTCCTCTTTCATCCTCTCTCTATAACTCAGGTAACAGCTTTTTAAAGGGGGCCGGCCGCGCCTTTCAGAAGATACAAAAACAACAGGAACGAAAGCAGGGAGAAGGAAAAGAAAAACAGTCTCCTTCTCTTTTCTTTTTTATTTTTTTTTTTGGTCAGTGGAATAATTTGTCTGTGCTGACAAGAAGGTCTGCAGGACCACTTCCTGTGGCTCGGGTTTCAGACCATAGATCAGAAAATAGAAAAGATAGAGGGCCAATACACGGCCAATTAAAACACTGAAAATCTTCAAGTGGCCGCCTTTTTCTTTCCTTAACTTTTAATGAGGGCAATCAAATTTCCAAACCCCTGACCTCGCAACACAATCAAAAATGCAGCACTGACCAAAGCTTGGTCTGTTTCGTGATATGGAGCTGTGTGCAACAGATTTGGTGCCCCTGGATCTATGACATGTTTGTGGATTTATTAAGTGGGAATATATCCTCTGCACAGTGCTGTGCCCTTCAGTAACTTAGGAATAACTGTTTACTTTAGTTAGGAAACCCATCAAATGGGGCCTGTGCAAATCATACTTATTATATTTAATGTTCTGATTTCATTCCTTTGTGTTAAACGTAGTAAATAAGCAGATTTAGTCTTTTATAAAATGTCTAACTATTATCCTGCAAAGGATGCATTAACTTCACTTAGAAAGCACATGTCATTTGACCAGAGGGCTCCAGGTTTTTAACTCTCAGTTGTACACAAGGTCTAAAGAGAAGGGGGGAGGGGTGTTTAATATCTATGACTTATATAGGGACCCCTCCCCCTCTTCCTGTCCTCTTTCAGAATGGCAGGGGGCGAGGTGGCTGGAAGTGTGTGTGGTTGTGTGTGTGTGTTATGTGAATGAGCAGGGGGATCATAAAGGTAGCGTTTGTTCTCTGCCCTGGTCAGGACCTTGCGCTGATGAGTGATTGACAGCTTGGTGGGCGGAGTCCAGGAGATCCAGGAGTGAGGGCGTCGGTCATGTTTGTTTAAGGAGAGGTGACGGCAAAGAGGAGAAAGTGGACGCCCTCATCAGAGACACTGAGAAAAAGATTTGACAGAGAGAGTGAGAGAGAGAGAGAGAGAGAGAGAGATTGACTTTGAAAGGGAGAGGGAACTTTGAACCATGACTTTTTGATGGATTAAAGGAACCTGGCAGAGCTCTGTACAAAGACTTTGGACAAACCTTGAAGCAATACTTGGATGAAAAATTACATTTACACACATTTACATGGACGGCAAGACGTAGCATTATATTTACTTTCTGTTACAGCAACATGAACTCACTCCACCAATCACTGTTGTCTCTGCACTTGGCTTGGTGACAGATTAACTGTAATCAGCAGCAAAAACCTTTGGACAAACATCAGAAGGATTAGTTTGGGTTCTGCTTCATCAGGCGTGGTGCTACATCTCCAAATTCCATATTAGCCAATGGACATTTGAACTGTAAATGAACTGTGTATGTATCTGGGGCTGAACTGCACTGGGGCTAATTGTAAAAGGCTAAATGCTAATGATATGTTAATTGTGTTCCTATTTAAGCATTTTGTTGTTTCAAAAAAAATTCTGACACCAAAGAAAATTAAAATCTATGGATTTTGGACGTTGTTGGACCAAGTTCATTCCCTATCAAACACAACCACAACATCAGAGACACGTAATGCTAACAGCAAAAATGGTGGCCATTCTAGAGATATTCATGTTCTTTATACACGAGGAAGCTTCACAGCCTTCTTTCAGTTTTAATGCTGCATTTCATTAACCACGTAGATTGGGAATGACATCACACCATAGCTGAGTGCTTTTATTCCCTGTGTTTTCATTGTTATGCTGTTCCTGGTTAGCATTAATTGTAATAGTGATATCTCTTGATATTTATTATATAACTGTACAATACTACTGCTTTTACACATTAAAATGGGCTACTTTGGACTTCCGACATCCAATTTCAAATGGAGTGTGTCATTGTTCCCTGTTAGCACTGTTAGCGATACCATTTGATAACAGCACCCAATGTGATATGTCCACGAACAGCAGTGGGACAGTACTGTGTGTACTGTATGACCAAATATGTGTGTATATGTTGAAAATTTCCCACTTGGAACTCGGAAGTTCTGACATCTGAGTTCAAATGGAACACCAAATAAAGCACAACAAGGGATGACACAAAATCCAGGGCACTTTCTGACTTTCTTTAGCTTTTTTCCCTGCTTTTCCAGAGCTGGAAGCAGCCTGTCACTGCTTTCCTTGTGTTTTATGAGAAAATAATATCTCTGAGCACATTCAGATCTGTGTCTCGCTTTGATGTGAACAATGTTCTCGTCTAATATTTCCACTGTTGTGAGGCGATCAGCCTTTAAAGGCTTTTTCTATTTACAATGCTAACTTCTTGTTAGCTACTAGCTATTAGCCGTGTAGCTCCAGTCAAAATGAAAACAACAAAGTTGTGAAACAAAGCTGTCGTGTCTGATTTAGAGTCTTTTGTTAAGTGTAGTTCTTTTGTGACTACAGCTTAAAATACAGCCTTAAAACCTGTCACCTCACTGTGTCCACTCAGCTCTGCTGAACATGTGGAAGTGGTCAGGGGAAAGCTTAAAAAAATAATGCAAGTGCAGGTGGGATGCTGAGCTTTATAGAGTGACCCCCTCCCCCTCCGAGTCTAGGGTGCTGTTTGCATTAGGAAGTTGGAAGTCGGGGGTGTTGGAAATGCACTTTAATGACGTGCCCCAACGTCAACAGGCGGCGTGTTTTCTCTCCGAATTAAAAACGTGTAAATCCTTCCCTCTAATTCCTGCGCAAATATTTTGGGGGGTATTTTTTCTAATTGCCCTTATTCATCATGTGTCCAGGAGGCCAAATAACAATATTTTCCCGCAGTCAGGGCTCGTCCTCAGCTTCCTTTTGAGTGTGTCCTCTTTCTGTCCATGCTCTTCCATTCTCTCCATCTCATGTGTGGGTACGTTTAATCAGTTGGAACATTTCCTCCAGGGTAATAAGGCAGGGTAATGGTCATTCTCCTCCTAATAAGCCCTTGCTCCTGAGAGACTGACCTTCTTTTTTTTACAGTGAAAATCTCCCAGGCCCATGTGTGGCTTTGAGATGATTTGGCTTTGAGTGGCTTTGAGTGGATGTGGTTATATCTGTGTAAATTTATGAATGAATGCTTGCAGCAGATGTTCCTTCAGATGCAAACAAATGCTCTCAACTCTCTGTAAATTGCTGAACTTATATCCGTTCATGTGAATGAAAGAGAGGAGAATCAAGGAACAAAGAGAGGAACTTCAGTATCATTGTGATGCTTCACTGAGCTGTAATAGAGAGAATAGAGCCTTGGTCTTTGCTACTCCGGACCCTGCACTGTAGAAACTGCACTATGTAACTATTGGAGAAGGGTAGGAAACCACCTAATTCTTGAGAAATAAATAAATCAGTGAAGGATGCTCTCTGAGTTTTACGCAGCAGTGAAAATGAATCAGCATGGGTGGATTACCTTAGCAAATTTGTGTTTAGGTCTCGAAGTGCCTGTGGCATTCTCTATCATCTCAGCTCAAATAAATACACAGTAGGTGGGTAGATGTTGTAATCAGGGTCTCCGGATGTTTCTTTGATGTCCACCCACTGCTCGGTGTGTTTTGTGGCGTCTGGAGCTTTGCGTGTCTGCCATAGCAACTTCAGGGAATCAGAGGAATAGAAGGTCAGAGTGGAGCTGGGGGCACTGAGATGTGTGACTGAAATGGAAAAAAAGGGGGGGGGGATTCCCTTCATCCAGGCCAGCACACACACACACACACACACACACAAACACACACTACATATGTGTGTTGGTTTAACCGCCGCTACTGGAGCCGGGTTCTGGACGCATGGCTACCAGGTAGCGGACTCTTTCACTTACTGCTGCTGAGTCCTAATGTACTCCAGATGAACAAGAGAAACGATCCCTCCATTCTGACTTCATTACAGCTGGGATGTATCCCAGAATGCCTCAACAGGGCCGCATGTCTGTCAACGTCGTCTGTGGGCTCTCACTTACGATTCAGTGAAGGCTATACCTGTGTTTGGTGTTCTCTATGGTGGCTCATCCATCATTTGTTCTGAAATGAAGGCTGTTAAAAGGTAGTTTGGCTCTACTCTTGTAGAAAAGCTATACACTAGATCAGAGGTCATCAAATCTGGATTTGGGTCCAGGTTCCAGGCCAGGATTTTACAATGGCTGGCCGGTATGACACTACACCTGGCCATTTTAAAATCCCAACGTGGAACCTGGATCCAAGGTCCGTATTGTTGATGACATTTGCTCTAGATGTTGGGGAAAACTGTGTATGGAACTGGTGGCATTCAGACAGTGAGGTCAGTTACACTCCAATGTGAGTGACTGGAAGAGTGTGTGAGTGACTGGAAGAGTATGTGAGTGACTGGAAGAGTGTGTGAGTGACTGGAAGAGTGTGTGAGTGACTGGAAGAGTATGTGAGTGACTGGAAGAGTGTGTGAGTGACTGGAAGAGTGTGTGAGTGACTGTCCACAGGTGTGAGTGTTTGAGTGACTGTAAGTGTGTGTGAGTGTTTGAGTGACTGGGTGAGTGTGTGAGTGTTTGAGTGACTGGAAGAGTGTGTGAGTGACTGGAAGAGTGTGTGAGTGACTGGAAGAGTGTGTGAGTGACTGTCCACAGGTGTGTGTTTGAGTGACTGTAAGTGTGTGTGAGTGTTTGAGTGACTGGGTGAGTGTGTGAGTGTTTGAGTGACTGGAAG
Organism: Hoplias malabaricus; assembly: GCF_029633855.1. Classification (NCBI taxonomy): domain Eukaryota; kingdom Metazoa; phylum Chordata; class Actinopteri; order Characiformes; family Erythrinidae; genus Hoplias; species Hoplias malabaricus. The sequence goes on along the minus strand of NC_089805.1, from coordinate 10,020,090 downwards.
AGTATGTGAGTGACTGGAAGAGTGTGTGAGTGACTGTCCACAGGTGTGAGTGTTTGAGTGACTGTAAGTGTGTGTGAGTGTTTGAGTGACTGTTAGAGTGTGTGAGAGACTGGGTGAGTGTGTGAGTGAGTGGAAGAGTGTGTGAGTGACTGTTCCACTGTTCCACAATGCAGTGCTGGGGATGGTAAATTCTCCACTAGCCAAAACCTGGCCCTGAGAGTGGTGACCTATAGAGGGTGCTGTTTCACTACAGAGAGACATTTCATTTAATATTATACAAGGGCACAGTTGAACGTACCTAAATTCACTATTTAAGAGGAGCGTCTACACATCTTTGCTCATAAAGTGTACACTGATATGGATGCCTGAACTTAGAGAACACTGCTTGTGTGATTTGGCCGAACCTGGTTCATTCCTGTGGATTCCTCTATGTAATGCTGATTTCTGCTAGTGCCCCTATGTGAATTCCCACACTACGTTAGTGTCAAAAAAGACATGAACATTTCATGAGTGCTTGAAGGTTCCATCTTTGTCTCTCTCTTTCTGTCTGTTCCTCAGCATCTGAGCCCAACCTGAAGGTGCGTTCACGTCTGAAGCAGAAGGTTTCTGAGCGGAGGAATGGCCCCATGCAGCGCCGCAGGGATGGGAGTGTGCTCGTCACGCCTCCCAAAAAGCGCTCGCTAGAGCCCAGTGGTGAGTAGATCCAATACAACTCACCATAGTACACATGATTTAGCAACCATTTGGGTTTCTAGTAGGTTCATGTCCCACTCCGAGTGACTGTCTGTGAGGAGTTCTGTGTGTTCTCCCTGTGTCTGCATGGGTTTACTCCGGGTGACTGTCTGTGAGGAGTTCTGTCTGTTCTCCCTGTGTCTGCGTGGGTTTCCTCCGGGTGACTGTCTGTGAGGAGTGTGGTGTGTTCTCCCTGTGTCTGCGTGGGTTTCCTCCGGGTGACTGTCTGTGAGGAGTGTGGTGTGTTCTCCCTGTGTCTGCGTGGGTTTCCTCCGGGTGACTGTCTGTGAGGAGTGTGAAGTGTTCTCCTTGTGTCTGCATGGGTTTCCTCCGGGTGACTGTCTGTGAGGAGTGTGGTGTGTTCTCCCTGTGTCTGCGTGGGTTTCCTCCGGGTGACTGTCTGTGAGGAGTGTGAAGTGTTCTCCTTGTGTCTGCATGGGTTACCTCCGGGTGACTGTCTGTGAGGAGTGTGGTGTGTTCTCCCTGTGTCTGCATGGGTTTTCTCTGTGATGCTCAGGTTTCGTCAGACCGGTCCAAAAAACACATGTTGGTAGGTGGATTGGTGACTCAAAAGTGTCCATAGGCGTGAGTGTGTGTCTCCCTGAGAAGGACTGGTGCCCCCTCCAGGATGTGTTCCCAAGATCACAAAAGAATTTTTAATTTTGAATTAAAATTATAGGATACATAAAAACTCTTTAAAACCTTTTCAAACACATAATACATTAGATTTATTAATACTTCTCCTTCTGTACGTTGCCATGAATTCTGAAGTGTTTTCACTTTCTCAACCAGATTCCTCAGCCAATGACAGCTCTCCCAGCTCCGGTCCCAGCTCTCCTATTGGCTTATGTGGTAATGAGAATGGAGCACCCTTCAGGCCCAACGCAGCCCAGTTAGAGGTGAGTGGAGTTTTTCTGTTCTGTTCATTAGAAACACCTACATGTTAATTCCACCCGCTGACCTCTTCATCAGCAGCACTTTCAGATGAGTTATAATTCCAGAGCAGGAACACACACTGGACAAGGCACCAGTCCATCATTGGGTAACAAACACTCACCCGGTCAGTCACACACTCACCCGGTCAGTCACACTCACCCAGTCACTCACACACTCTTCCAGTCACTCACACATTCACTCAGTCACTCACACACTCACCCAGTCACTCACACATTCACTCAGTCACTCACACACTCACCCAGTCACTCACACACTCACCCAGTCACTCACACACTCACAGCTGTGGACAGTTTCACACAGGCAATACACCTAGCATCTACAGCTACTGTGAGTTTGAACAATAGGATGTGGATGGATGATGTATCAGGAAATGTTTATGGGTTTTCAAAGTGCTTTGGTTGTTCAAAATTTCCTTTGTATTTAATGCATATAATCGAGAGTAAAGGAGAGTAGTTAGATTAGTATTTACTTTCCTGGAAATACTAAGTAGAGTAAAGGCATAAGTCATTTGTACTTTTCTGTTGCACCACTCCAGCCCTGGCTTTAAAGCGGTAGGGATCTGGAACATTGTAGCTGCATAAACACAGCTTCAGCTCTTGGCTACTGAACTCTTCAGCTTGACACCCCTGAAAGTCCCTGGTTGAGATCCACGATGCTTCAGCACGCCATGTGTTGTTTACGCATGTTGGCGAGCGGCCCTGGGCCCCGGCGAATGTTCCATTGTTTGCAGCGTGTGTGAAAACCTGCTGAAAGAGTGTGAGCGTGTTCCTCCAGGCCCTCATAACAGAGCACTGTTAAACAGAGCAGTGTCATAAACAACACTCTTAAAACTCATTCTGCTTCACAGCGTGATTACATCAGTCCCTAGAGCAAACTACACATTCTCTCTTTCTCTTTATCTTTCTCTCTCCCTCTCTCTTGCTCTCCCTCCCCCCCCCTCTCTCTACCTCTCACACTCTACCTCTTTCTCTCTCTCTCTCCCTCTTTCTTTCTTTCTTTTTCTCTCTCTTTCTTTCTTTTTTCTTTTTCTTCCTCTTTCCCTTTCTTTCTCTCTCTCTCTCTCTCTTTCTCTCTCTCTCTCTCTCTCTCTCACACACACACACACACGTATACACACACACACACACACACACACCCACACACACATTTTAAGATATTCAGAGCATAATTACTGCACAAAGAGCAATTAAGTTCCTTACAATAACATGAATACACCAGAGGAAGAGAGAGAGAGAGAGAGAGAGAGTGTGTGTGTGTGTGTGTGTGTGTGTGTGTGTTAAACTCAGGGCTTTTTAAACCAATTTTTCATTTTTTACATACCACACATAGTCAATTTATTTATTCATATCAGTCCTGTTCATTCAGTCATTCATTCATTCATGCAGACATATATTTTCTTTAGATTGATCAGTGGGTCCGGAGCCTACCAGGAATAATGGGCACATGGGAGGAACACACCCTGGACCGGGCGCCAGTCCACTCCAGCTTTTCTTTTCAGCTTATTCAGATTTTTTCATGCGATGTGTGCACATTTTATGAGCATGGTTTTCTTCTCTCTCTCAGAGCTGAGAGCATTAAGTGCTGTGTATCTGAGGGGGACAGTACGGGTGCGACGCCGGTTGTTAGAAGGTGGGAGGAATGAAGGGTATAGTCTCTGATTTTGCACAGTGTTATAAAACACTCATAAACATAATTTAATTAAGAACGTGAAAATATCTGAAAAGATAGAGTCACTGAATAATAATGAATAATGAATAATAATAATAATAATGAATAATGAATGATAATATTAATAGTTGCTGATGAGTAACTGAATATTCACTGTGGAGTTTGAGGGGTTAAGGCCAGCCTCTGTGACTGGCAGGTCTTTTCCGCTGTGTGCTGTGGTTTCTGGCTGGAGCTGCTGGTATGAGGCTGGAGGCGGGAGGTGCGTGTCTGTGTGTCTCTGTGTGTGTGTGTGTGTGAGTGGAGAAGGGGGAATGATGTGTGCTGTGAAGTTCTGCCCAAGTATTTCCTCATTGGGCTTTGGGCCAGCGTATGGGGGCAGAACTCTCTCCCCCCTTCTCCTCCTGTGGGACCCCTAGACACAATGGAGCCCTTTCTGCAGCTCATCTTCACACACGGCCCCTCGAGAGCTCATGTTTGTGTTTGTCGACTATAACTCTCCAGAGGAATACAAAGAGAGGGGGCTTAAGACAGTTAGTGTGAGTGAGAGGGAAAGTATGTGAGTGTGTGTGTGTGTGTGTGTGTGTGTGCACACCTTTCAGCTTTAGGTCAGCATGGGGGGTCTACAGATCCCGACGCCTGGGATAGCAATTATGCCCTAAACACACACACACACACACACACACACACACACACACACACACAAAACCTTGTTTTAATGCAATATCTGGACGTGGCAGAGATGTTTAGAAGCCGCTTTAAGTCAGAGTTAAACCTCAAACCAGGGTCCATATCTTGAGGCACTGGAGCTCCAAAGTTCAGTCTCAGAATTGGTTTTACTTTCTCCTCGTCCTCATTCAATCAGTCAAAATTAAACTGGATTAAATGTAGGTGATTAGTTCTTTCTTTATATGGACTTCACTTAAACCTAGCCCTAGTCTAGAACTCTGTGTACCATTTTGCCTAAAAAAAAAGCTTTTTCCAGTTGCAGAAAATGAAACACAGAGCTTTAGCAGAAAGACATCAGAAAGTATTTTACAAAGTCCAGATCTTTCAGTTGGACGTGCATTGCATGTTAGGCCTGTTTTCCCTCTGGGTTTCCTACGGAGTCAGGACATTTCTGTCCAGAAATTGTCCAAAAACAAACAGATGCAGGCAGACACGCAAACGTTCGGCGCGATATTGACACGACCTCAGCCCCCCCCTCACAGACGCTGTAGACACGGAGCTTCCTGTTTGTCTAGTGGAGGCTTGGAGTGTTGTTTTCGGAGCTTTGTTACATTAAGCTTTCCTTTTCACAGCCCCCAGGGGTGTAATAAGAAGGTGAAAACCTGAAGAGGTGCTCAGATGTCTTGCTTGGAAGTGGGATTTAGTGACCCTGTCCATAGCACATTCACACATGCAGGCAAACACACACACACACACACACACACACACACACACACACAGACACACATGTTTTTTGAAGTTGAGCAGATTGTTAAGATGAGCATGAGGCTAATTTAGTCATCTTGCCTCAGTGGCTAAATGTATCCCTCATAAAGCATGGCTTGGGTTATGTCATTCTTCTGGAACCTCTTTAACTCTCGGCTCAGGCTCAGGACCCGAGTGAGGACTACACGGGTAATCCTCAGGATTCCACGGGGCTTTAGAACAGTGGAACTGCGTTCCCTGGAGTAACCATTTAATACCGTTGGAAATGTGTTGTTTGTCTCTTTGCTGTGGTGTCCACAGGTGTGAGTGTGTGCGAGTGACCGGGTGAGTGTGTGAATGAATGGGTGAATGTGTGAAATTGTCCCCAGGTGTGAGTGTGTGTCTGACTGGGTGAGTGACTGGGTGAGTGTGTGACTGGGTGAATGTTTGTATGAGTGGGTGAATGTGTGAAATTGTCCACAGGTGAGTGTGTGACTGACTGTGTGAGTGACTGGGTGAGTGTGTGAATGACTGTGTGAGTGTTTGTATGAGTGGATGAATGTGTGAAATTGTCCACAGGTGAGCGTGTGACTGACTGTGTGAGTGACTGGGTGAATGTGTGACTGACTGTGTGAGTGTGACTGACTGTGTGAATGACTGGGTGAGTGTGTGAGTGACTGGGCGACTGTGTGAGTGACTGGGTGAGTGTGTGAAATTATCCAGAGGTGTGTGTGGGTGTGTGTTATTGACAATGAGTACATGGGTAACTGCATGAGTGTGTGAGTGACTGGGTGAGTGTGTGAATGTGTGAAATTGTCCACAGATGTGTGTGTGTTATTGATTGGATGAGTACATGGGTAACTGGTTGAGTGTGTGAGTAACTGGGTGAGTGTGTGAGTGACTGTGTGTGTGAGGCTCTGTTCAGGGTGTGTTCATGCCTTGTGCCAGTGTTTCTAGGTACTATCTGAAACCACTGCGACCCATGTCCAAAAAAGGCATTTACAGAAGGTGAATGAATGAATGAATGGGATGTTGGAGTGGTCCTTAGATCCAGAACTAATAATCCAACATCAGAAACCTGGCCTCAGAGATGTTCTCTAAACTAAATGCCATCAAATCCTCATCAAAATATTATACTTTCTTTTCTAAAGTCTCACCAAAGAAGCTGTTACTGCAGCAACGAAGGACAAACCCCTCATAGATTCCCTTGATTTCAGAACAGATGGTAGATGAGCAGGTGTCTACAAAAGTTTGGCCAATATCCTGTAGTCTTACACTCATCTCGTCTCACATCATCTTGCTCCTCTTTGTCTCTCTCTTCCAGAAATACTTGCCGCAGAGTGGGATAATGAATGCTGATGGCTCCATGGCTCTGCTGAACCTCTACACGTCTCCGTCTCTGCCCAACCTCACCCTCAGTCTCCACTCTGGACCTTCTCCTTTAGGAGTGAGTTCACCTCCTTACCATTTAAACCACATCAATGAGGAATATTCATCAGAGAATCAGCCAATCAGAGTTCGGCGTGAGAGGCTCTCGCTCTTTAAAGTAAAAGTCTCTTAATGTTTCTAGACTTGGTGAAAAAAAATATAACAAATACAAATCTTAACGTCTATAGTACTTTAATCTTATACGCTCATATATTCATTTTAGATTTTAATTTTTTATATAAATCTTTTTATTTTTATTTTAAAAAATTATTTGTATGAATGGGTGGCATGGTGGAGCAGCAGGTAGAGTCTCTGTCACAGCTCCAGGGACCTGGAGGTTGTGGGTTCGATTCCCGCTCCGGGTGACTGTCTGTGAGGAGTGTGGTGTGTTCTCCCTGTGTCTGCGTGGGTTTCCTCCGGGTGACTGTCAGTGAGGAGTGTGGTGTGTTCTCCCTGCGTCTGTGTGGGTTTCCTCCGGGTGACTGTCTGTGAGGAGTGTGGTGTGTTCTCCCTGTGTCTGTGTGGGTTTCCTCCGGGTGACTGTCTGTGAGGAGTGTGGTGTGTTCTCCCTGTGTCTGTGTGGGTTTCCTCTGGGTGACTGTCTGTGAGGAGTGTGGTGTGTTCTCCCTGTTTCTGTGTGGGTTTCCTCCGGGTGACTGTCTGTGAGGAGTGTGGTGTGTTCTCCCTGTGTCTGCGTGGGTTTCCTCCGGGTGACTGTCTGTGAGGAGTGTGGTGTGTTCTCCCTGTGTCTGCGTGGGTTTCCTCCGGGTGACTGTCTGTGAGGAGTGTGGTGTGTTCTCCCTGTGTCTGTGTGGGTTTCCTCTGGGTGACTGTCTGTGAGGAGTGTGGTGTGTTCTCCCTGTGTCTGTGTGGGTTTCCTCTGGGTGACTGTCTGTGAGGAGTGTGGTGTGTTCTCCCTGTGTCTGTGTGGGTTTCCTCTGGGTGACTGTCTGTGAGGAGTGTGGTGTGTTCTCCCTGTTTCTGTGTGGGTTTCCTCCGGGTGCTCTGGTTTCCTCCCACGGTTCAAAAACACACATTGGTAGGTGGATTGGCAACTCAAAAAGTGTCCGTAGGTGTTTGTGTGAGAGTGTATGTGTCGCCCTGTGAAGGACTGGCGCCCCCTCCAGGGTGTGTTCCCGCCTTACGCCCAGTGATTCTGGGTAGACGCCGGACCCACCATGACCCTGAACTTGTGTCTTTTACAAGATCCAAATGCCTTTGTTTGAACTGGAACAGCCAAAACTGTCTGTATGCACCTTTATCATGTTAGTACTAACATAATATAACAAATCCCATATAGGAGCTAGTGAAAAGGTGCATTATTATTATAGTGATGTTTCTTAAATATTTACACTCACTGTCCAAATCAGGGCTCGCTTCTAATACTCAGTTCTCCACTCATTTTTAAGTAAATCTGCCCACATCAGATGTTCCTGTTCTCTCAGAGCGAGTGTGTCAGACAGTATCAGACTCTCAGTGAGGTATCCACCACAGTAAATCTGACCAAATCTGATGGGGCTTGAAGTGTTGTTCTCAGTGTGTTCTAGTAGAGTGGATTGGACGTCACCCTGTTCTCACTAATGCAGCTTACACTCGGTGTCTACCACTCTGCTCCCCACTAGAGTCAGAACCCTTCAAAAACAACATCTCACTTTCCCCTCTATACCCACAATAATCATAATCTTTCTAGGATCAGAACACATCCATAACCAGTTCCCGCTCTCAGAGGTTTGTATCCCGGGCTGGGCCTCGGTCAGGACGAGCTGCAGATATGAATAGAGCCTCTTAGAAAAACACCAGGATCTGGAACTGTATTTTTAGGAGTAAGTGAGCCATCGGGCCCCTTCTATTTCAGGAGAAAGTCAGAAATGCCGTAAGAGGAATTCTCCTGGAGGAGCAGCGGGCAGATATGAACCGACCGAATCCTCCTTTGGTGAGAGAAGAGCAGTCAGACGACTCCTTTTAGAGAGAGAGAGAGAGAGAGAGAGAGAGGAAAAGAGGAAAGTCAGACAGGGAAGAATGATTAACTGAAAAAATGGACAGAGAAAGAGAGGGACGGAGAATAAGTGGGGAGTGATGGAAACATAGAAAGGAAGAGTGAGAGAGAGAAGGAATGAAAGATTAGAAGAGAGAGAGAGGTAGAGAGAGAGAGAGAGAGAGATAGAAAGTGAGAACGAGAGGGAGAGAGAGAGAGAGGGAGGGATGGAGGAGGTGAGAGATGATGATGATGATGAGGTATTTCTAACAGTTTCCTCCTTCACTGCAGTTCTGGGGATTAATGGCCGGCCATGGGGGGCTTTGACCTTTGACCTGAAGGCTCTGCAGCTCTTGTGTAAATAGTGAGTGTGAGGTTTGGGTTTCAGGGTGCGCTCTTTATCGCCTCGTTCATCACAGCATGATAAAAACGGAAAGAGAGCAGCTTTACTGCCACCTTGACGCTGTGTGTCAGGGCAGAGAGCTGCTATCTGCCTCAGCTGACTGTGAGAACACTTTCAGACCCAGTCCAATGGTGTGTTTCTGTGGAAGAACAGTTAAAGACACACATACAGAGCTGTCATCATGAGGTAGCAACAAAGAAACAAATAGGGCTCTAATAGGTACTTGGTACTCTGGGCTCAGCACTGCAGAAACTGCACTATGTATATTCTAAGAGGAGGGATAAGAAAAATGTTTCATTTATTGATTAATGATAAAATTAATTGGGGGTGGCACGGTGGTGCAGCAGGTAGTGTTAGAATTAATATTTTTAATATATTTTTATACATTTGGGGATTTTTTCATGTAAAAAGTCATCAAATTTATATATTTTCTGCCGATCGAGTTTCGAAGAAAACCCGCGAAATAGTGAAACTCCGCGATTTATTTTTCCCATTAATATTTTATAAAAACCCACGATGCACTGAAGCTGCGACAAGTGAAGCACGAAGTGGCAAGGGACGACTGTAATTCCAGGATCATCTTGCATCCCTTTAAACCAACAGCAACACAAAGTAAAATTATACACAAAAATGGAAGGAAAGTAAAAAAATAGATAGAAAAATAAAATAGAAATAATTAAAAATTGTTTCTTTATTCGCTAATGCACATAAGTTTAAGGTATAAATATATGTAATTATATTTAATTATATGTACACGTACTCATCCAATGCAGAGAGCCTATTGGTTAGGGCCTCAGGAGGTCAAATATAGGCCTATATTATATTAAGCATCTCTCTCTCTCTCTCTCTCTCTCTCCAGTCTGCCTCATCTATAAAAGAACATGCGGGAGAACTGGTGAATGGTCAGACCGTGGGCACAGCGCCGGCTGTTTGCCGTGAGACGAAGGTGAGCAGCAGCCACCAGGCTCTGCTCCAGCACCTGCTTCTGAAAGAGCAGAACAGACAGCAGAAGATGCTCTCGCCCGGTAAGATGTTACAAGAGGTGCAACCACACTCTCAGACCCTGATACACAAACACAATCGCCGCTGAGACTCTCTCTCTCTCTCTCTCTCTCTCTCCGGTCTCAGGCAGTGTCTCGGTACTGTCTCAGTCTCCTCTGGTGATGAAAGAGCGGTCAGGAGGAGGAGCAGGAGGAGGAGGAGGGTCAGCTCGGTCCAGGATGCCGAGACACCGTCCGCTCAACCGGACTCAGTCGGCGCCGCTGCCTCAGTCCACTCTGGCCCAACTCGTCCTCCAGCAGCAGCACCATAACTTTGTGGAGAAGCAGAAACAGTATCACCAGCAGGTCCATATTAACCAGGTACCCGAGACCACCACAGGACTTCTCTCTCTCTCTCTCTTGCTCTCTCACTGACTCTCTTTCTCTCATGCTCTATCACTCCCTCTCTCTGTCTCTTTCTCTCACTCAGTCTTTCTCTATTGCTCTCTCGCTTTCTCACTTTCTCTCAGTCTATCGTTCTCTTGCTTTCTCACTCTCACTATTGCTCTCTCACTTTCTTACTCTCTCTTGCTCTCATTCTCGCTATCATTCTCTTGCTTTCTCACTCTCTATTGCTCTCTCTCTCTCTCTCTCTCAATCTCATGCTTTCTCACTCTCTCTATTGCTCTCTCTCTCTCTCTGTTACTCTCTCTCTCAAAATCCGAAAAGATCTGAAAAGCCAAAGTTGAATTTGATCCCATCTTTCAGAAAAGGTCTACACTCTAAATTGAACTCACTCAGAAAATGAGACAAATCGTGTGTGTGTGTGTGTGTGTTAGTCATTGCCAGCTCTACCCATTAGCTTGGACTCCCCCTCAATCACACAGTGCCATGAACCTGTGAGAGTCGAGTCAGCCATCACTTCTTTCAAACTTTCCAAAGTGGTGAAACCAGGGAGCCCAAATCATGTGTTTTTAATGAGGTCAAAATTCTGAAGTGAGCAGACGAACGCCCTCCAGACTGCAGTCTCTGACACCTCTGTTCTGTACAATGAGTCAGGTTCCGACATTTTAATAGACGTGTCAATAAAAGCAGGCCCCATGGACGGGGTTTGATCTCAAAACTGAGACAAAGGGATGGAGCCCCTGTTTTTGGTTCTCTTCTGTTCTTTTCTTCTGGTTTCATTTTTATTTCTATTTTCCTCATGGGCTGTGTCTCATTTCTCTTCTTTGTCTGTTTTAGGTCTCTAAAGATTCATTTAAAACATATAATTATAACCAATTATTAAAGAGCAATCGGTGATTAATTTGGAGCGGATTGATTGGTGATTGATTAGTGGAGTACAGTAGGTAACATCTGCACCTTCCACAAAGTAAATTAGGCAAGTCTCCTAAGCGCTAGTCTTGATGGATAACAGCGTTAATGAGATAAAGATACACATTTGAGATAGAAATCATCTGAGGCTTTTGAGTTGCTGTGTGTGTGTGTGTGTGTGTGTGTGTGTAGGTGGGCGGGTGGGGGATGGACATGTGTTAAGATTATTGTTAGGTTAAGACAGGTCAAGTTGTATTTATGATTAGTACATGGTAAGTCTCCACGTAATGAATGGAAGTCAATGTAATGTCCCCACAGTGCATGGAAACAAGCTCTCGCTTTCTGTGTGTGTGTGTATGTGTGTGTGTGTGTGTGTGTGTGAGTTAACAAGGGCTATGGTTGCTGGTGTAGAGCTGTAGCTCCTGATGGTTTTTATTGGAGCTCTGGACTCTTAAAGGGACGGCGTATTAAAGGCCCCTCGCTACTGCCTGGACGGGACAGGAAGTGGCTAAATCCCAGCAGGATGTTTACACTGGGGCCACACTATACGAGGGCCTCAACTCCTCCTTTCTTCCCCTCTCTCTGTCCTTCTGCTTTTGCTCTCTTTCCTCTCGTGTCACCCCTTTTTTGTCCCCTCTTTCTTTTGTTTTTTTTGGTTTCCATTCTATCTTTTCTTTATTGTTTTATTTCTTTTCTACTTTCTCTCTCTCTCTCTCTCTCTCTTTCTCTAATCCCTGGCTTTTGAGACTTTACCTCAGTTTCATTTCCTGAGAGCTGAGCTGAGCTGGCAGCAGTGACACAGCTCTGTGCTCTGTGCGTAATTAACTCACTCTCTTTCATTTCACACACAGTTTTACTGCACCTTTCAGTGTATTATTTCACTGTGTTTTGCTGGATGACTGGAGCCTGGGTGGGTGGCATGTTGGAGGGAAGCTGAAGTCCTCCTTTATGGCTCTGGGACAAATGCAACATCAAAATGTAAAAAAGTAACACATTTAAGGTGTCAGAATTCACTCACTCACTTGTATGTCCAAACGTTTCAGTCAATTGAGATACTTTAATCTGCCCCCACTGCTGAAGCTGCCTAAAGATACTCTCGAGCTGCTTCAATGCCCAATGCCAAGCGTCAGCCAGAGTGGTATAAATGACCAGAGCGGCCATTTTAAATATACAACTAAATATCAAAAATAATAATAAGGGGCTAAAATAATAAGTGATAGGGCAGGGAACTACAATGAATTCAGGGATTGTGTGTGTGTGTGTGTGTGTGTGTGTGTGTGTGAGAGAGAGAGAGAGAGAGAGAGAGAGAGAGAGAGGGAGAGAGAGAGAGAGTAGTAGTCTATGGTTTTTCAGTTTTTCTCCTGTATTGTCTCACCTGTCTCCCTCTTCTTGTCTCTTTTCTTTCTCAGATGCTGTCTCAGTCAATCGAGCAGCTGCGGAACCCCACGGCTCACCTGGAGGAGGATGAGGAAGGAGCCCCTACTCTGGAGCCCAGGGCTCAGGAGCACACACTGCCACCTGCTGGTGTCATCCGCACTCACAGCAGCAGCAGGTTAGAGAACAGCATGCAGACAGATGAACCCCTGGTCCAGGTGGGGGTCATCCGAGTGAAGGAAGAGCCGCTGGAGGCTGATAACAGGATGGAGGGAGGACGAGAAGAAGGGAGAAAGAGGGACGAAGGACGAAAAGCAAGTGAAGAGCAGCAGAAAGATGCCGTGCTGTTCCAGGTCAAGATGGAACGACATGTGGAGAGCATGACTGAGACGGATGTGTGAGGTGGAGGGAGGTTAGAGAGAGAGAGAGAGAGAGAGAGAGAGAGAGAGAGAGAGAGAGAGAGAGAGGGCAATACAGCAGCAGGAAGAAATAGGGGAAAGAATGAGAGAGAAAAACTGAGGAAAATTGACAGAGTCTGTTTTTCTTAATAACTCATTAACTCTTTTTTAACTCCTTCAGTCTTTGTATCCAAGGATAATAAGGGCACGGCTCCCTCTGAAAACGAATCCCAATGCCAAGAGTCTGACAGAGGGGTATAAAACCCACCCTGCCTCCAGCAATAGGCTGTGGAGCAGTGGATGTATTCTCTGGAGAGATGAAGCTCCACCTAACGCTATTAGATCGTGTTTAAGTGGCGTTTAGGATCAAGAACTAATCCTCCAACATAAGTATCAGACTTCACCAATATTTTCATGACTGAATGCCATCAAATCCTCACAGCCAACATCTGGGGTAAAGCCTTTCCCATTGATTTCAGGAGAAATGTTGGATGAGCAGGCGTCCAAATACATCTGGACATACAGTACTATCCCTCTCTCTCTCTCTCTCTCTCAATGACTTTGGCACACACCTCACTGTTAACTACTAGTTACTACTGGGAAGATCATGCTCTCTCTCCGTTGCCTGTGTCCATGTGTATATTGTTATGTATAATATAGAAAAGCTATGACCACCAAGATTTAAATTTCACTAGGACACCACAGACACGAAAAACCACTCGTAGTCCAACTGCAGATGGATCCTCACTGAATAATGTCCACCTTGTTTGATGAAACGACTCTTGACAGCGAGCTTTTCAGGTGTTTGTTTAAATGTACATAGGATTCAGTACGAATGGGGACGGATTCCCTTCCCTTTCTTTCTTTTATTTTTAATTTTACGGATCTTAAAGGAGCAATAAGTCATTTTTATCGTCAAACTGTGGCATTGTGATCAATTATTATTTTTTGATTGTTTTTTTCTGTAAAGAGCTACTGCCTTGAGATGAAGAATCAATTTGCTTTGTAGTTTATTCTCCATAGAGACGGTCTCCCATAGCGGGGCAGCCATGTTTTCAACAGAGTTAGTTCAAGATCTCTGACACATCCAGGCTACACATCAGGTCAATAACATGAGGAAGAATCATTGGAGGAAATGACTGATTGCTCCAGTAACGCGAAGACTTTTTTAAACAATGAAATGGTTTAAATGTGAACAAAGATCTGATATGTAATGTTCATTGTTCTAATACTCATTCATTCATTATCTGTAAGCGCTTATCCACTTCAGGGTCACGGTAGGTCCAGAGCCTACCTGGAATCATTGGGCGCAAGTCAGGAATACACCCTGGAGGGGGTGCCAGTCCTTCACAGGGCAACACACACCCTCACACATTCACTCACACACTCACACCTACGGACACCTTTGAGTCGCCAATCCACCTACCAACGTGTGTTTCCGGAGGAAACCCACACAGACACAGGGAAAACACACCACACTCCTCACAGACAGTCACCCGGAGGAAAACCACACAGACACAGGGAGAACACACCACACTCCTCACAGACAGTCACCCGGAGGAAAACCACACAGACACAGGGAGAACACACCACACTCCTCACAGACAGTCACCCGGAGGAAACCCACACAGACACAGGGAGAACACACCACACTCCTCACAGACAGTCACCTGGAGGAAACCCACACGGACACAGGGAGAACACACTACACTCCTCACAGACAGTCACCCAGAGGAAACCCATGCAGACACAGGGAGAACACACCACACTTCTCACAGACAGTCACCTGGAGCTGGACTCGAACCCACAACCTCCAGGTCCCCGGAGCTGTGTGAGTGACACTAACGAATCAGAATTATTCTAAATGGTGGTAATAGGAACCAGACATCTTTTTTTTTTAGCGATTTCAAGTTGTTGAAATGGTGATGGAATACGTTTAAGGCCTTGTTTTTTTTTTAAATCACTATACTATTTACATGATATATTTCATCATCAATCAGACACATGTAATTTCACTGATATTTCGGAAAATAAATCGGACGTCTGGTTCCTATCACCACAGTCTCAGTCTTTCCACAATCAGCCATTTTACATCAAACCACTCGGAATGACTTTGTTTACATCTCAAGCACCGAATCGTGAAGAAACTTGGAAAAATCTGTGGAATTGCCCTTTAATTTAATCTTCTGTGCATTTACCAGTGTCGAGTGCATTCTGCCAAGCACACTTGCCTTTAACTCACCAGTTCCCATGACTAAAATAGTCCTGTTTCCTACTGTTTCCCAACCCCTAGTGACTGGACTAATGAGAAGAAAGCCATGCGCCATAGACACAGGTGTTGCATTTGATGAACCCAGACAATTTGTGCTTTGTTCTGGTTATTTTAAAGTACAATTAAAGGGGCAATATGACATTTTTGCCATTAAGGAATATCAGAAGTCGATTATATATTAGGTTTACATTTGGTTCTATGAAGTGCATCTAATGTGAGATGAACGATTAAAGTGTGAAAGTCCCAGAGGGAGCCAGGTTATGCTCCAGAGAGTGGGTCCCCCACATAGGCAGCAGCCAAATTTGAAACAGATAAACAGGACAGAATCCCAGACTCCTTGATACAGCCAGGTCCAGTGTCAGTATAATTACAGTTTCATAACTTGAGAAGGAATTAACTGGGAAAATGACTGATTGCTCCTTTAAACATGAAACCTATGAGGAAATTGATGTTTATCCCAAGTCCACGGATTAAAAGAATGTTTGGTCATTTTGTGTTTTTAAAATCAGAATTTTATTTCTGAAATGCTGTAATTGATTAGAGACTTTTATTTTGATGGATGGTGATGTATTGGACCTACAAATTCCACAATGCTGCAGTGGAGCTGGTTCTTAATGATGTCCGCATCAGAAAGGCAGACAAACTATGTACATCATAATTAATAATTATTAAATTAAATTAAATAATATTTGTCTCCACCTGCTGATGCACTGTGACGTAATCAAAATTCTGAAGATGCTTTGGAGTTGGAGCTAAAGTCGGAATTTTAATGGAGGACTGGATATTTTGAATGTTGTAATATGATGAATTAGGTTTATTATAAACAGAGACTTAAATTAATAATAATAATAAAATAATCTGATTTAAATATATCTGCCCAGGACTTTATTTTGGAAATAAAGTTCACCTTTCACTGCAGTGTCATGATTTCGTAGCACAGATACAGAACTAGTCACTAAACCAAGGGACACATTAAATAAGTTTATAAAAAC
Source organism: Hoplias malabaricus (assembly GCF_029633855.1). Lineage (NCBI taxonomy): Eukaryota > Metazoa > Chordata > Actinopteri > Characiformes > Erythrinidae > Hoplias > Hoplias malabaricus. The sequence continues at coordinate 10,004,187 of NC_089805.1, read as the reverse complement.
TCCTTGACCGTTCCTTTAACCCCTTGATGGACTTGGGTGTTGGACAGAGAAAAGGATACAGTTACCTTGTGCTCTTTGTTTAGCCTGGTGTTGTATGTTTGTTCACTTTTCTTTTCTTACAAAATAAAGGTCATCTCTGTGCATTGACGTCTCAACTCTTAATTACGAGAGAGTGTGAAAATTATTTATAAAACAGTTCTGAACACGTAGCCTGATATTTTCACTAATATTAGCCTTTTTAAAAATTTTTTTAATTTTTAACAGTAATAGTAAAATGTATCTGAGCACTGGTATTGGTCAGAATTTATTTGTATATCACTTTTACGCTTTCTGGTATTAGTAATCAAACAGGCAACAAGATGCTTTATTATTCATCTCTTACCGGACTTAAATACTGATTTCAGGTCAGAATACAGTGCTTAAAATTATACAAATTATTAAAACAAAATTCAAGTATTGAAATCAAAATATATATATAATCCACCATAATAAGAACAATAATAAATCAATACATAAAATATGATCTGTATGTTACATAAAATCTAGTATTTTATTTATGAATTATATCCATGTTGTTGCTACCTGCTTGGGCTTCATTCCTCCAGCGTGGATTTGAACAATAACAAGAAGCAAAGCTAAAGGTCAAGGGTCATGTTTACACTGATATTAAAGTTTATAAATAAGAGCTGTTTCTGCAGATTAACTCTTAAACCACTCAAACTCTGGATTATTACACTTTGCTGAGTGGGGGCTGCGGGCTTCGACCGTGTAAACAGCAGAGAGAAAAGCTGGCTCTGGATCAGTGATCTTTGTAATGGAGGTGTGGTGGAGGACACCAGAGCCCTGTTCCTGGAGCAGTTGAGTGTTTTCCTCTGAATGTGGAAGGTGCAGCCCTGAGCCTGGCTTTAGTTCTGACCTTTTTTCTTTGCCCTGCGCCGCTGCTGACACTTTTTCCCACAACCCCTCGCTTCTCAGAGTTTCACCAGCGAACATTAAGTTAACCCCCTGTGCTTTACCAGAGCTCTGGGATCAGGTTAACCCTTTGAAGTCTGGCTTAGCATGCGCCTGCATTTCTCTGGCATTTCTTTGGCTGTTAGTGAGGGAATGCCCCCCGCCAAAGATTTACGACCACCACATAACAACCATGAGGCCTTCTGATCTGGGACGGACAGAAATGGACTCCCGTTCGGAGGGAAAACATGGCTCGGTCCAGTAGCCGAAAGGAGATACTAATGTGGCTTGTTCACAGTGTTTAGCGCAACACTTCCGTGATCAGAACTGACAAGTACAGTATTGAACCTTCTGCTCTGAAAACCTCATGAGGACTGTAATGTTGCGACACCATGGTTGTTATGAGTTCAAATTTCTCTATTGTTTCTGGTCACTTTCTGAACCCCAGTTTCACATTTTCTTTGGTTTCCACGTTCCTTACATGTGCAGTAGGCTACACAGCTGAAACCAGGGGCAGCAGCTGTTTTGTAATCATGTTTGTCCATGTTTCTGACCACTTTCCTACATAACAATATATTACACAGCATCAGAAACCCCTTAAAGAAGTGTATGATGCTTGTGTGCTCTTGGAAAATCATATGAATTATTAAAAAAACAAAAAAGTCCACGGAAAAAGCCTAGACTGAGAGCGGTAGGCTTCCCTTTTTGGCTCTGACTTACCTCTCCTTATGTTCCTTTGCTTTTCTCTGCAGCTGGTGGTCTGATATGATCCATTTGCTTCTATTCTGCTCTTTTAGTCCCTGGGCAGTGATGTGTTCAGCCCTGCGCTGAACAGAATGCTTCCATATTTAGTGGAGGTTCCAGGGACCTGGGTTTGAGGGGGGGTTGCTTTCCGCAAATGAAGGTAATCGTGGGCAGTAAAGAGCTTAGGAAGCACTCTGGGATGCTGGAATTACCTCACCTTAATTACAGAGTGTTCCCCTTCTCTCTTTGAATTATGTCATTCATCTCCAGCCTCTGAGGGACTCGTCTCCTTCTTGGGCTATAGTCCAGCTGTAAAAGCAAATCCCAGCCTCACCAACATCCTTCAACCTTGTGGACACCTCTTCAGCTCGAGTACAGTGCTTTCATGAACATGGTCCATTTTTTTAGATTGTTTTTAAATCATTATAATGTTATAATAATTACTGACTGGGACTAATTAGAGTTTTCTGTATTGAATGAAATGAAGGGTTATGACTGAGAGGTTTGAACATGGGCAGAGTTTTCAAATGCTTTTACTGCGTCACTAGATAGGATCAGTCACCCAGTCACTCAGTCACCCAGTCACTCAGTTACTCAGTCACCCAGTCACTCAGTCACTCATTTACTCAGTCACCCAGTTACTCAGTCACTCATTTACTCAGTCACCCAGTCACTCAGTTACTCAGTCACCCAGTCACTCAGTCATCCAGTCACTCAGTCACTCATTTACTCAGTCACTCATTTACTCAGTCACCCAGTTACTCAGTCACTCAGTCACCCAGTCACTCAGTCATCCAGTCACTCAGTCACTCATTTACTCAGTCACTCATTTACTCAGTCACCCAGTTACTCAGTCACTCATTTACTCAGTCACCCAGTCACTCAGTTACTCAGTCACCCAGTCACTCAGTCACCCAGTCACTCAGTCACTCATTTACCCAGTCACCCAGTCACTCAGTCACTCAGTCACTCATTTACTCAGTCACCCAGTTACACAATCACTCAGTCACCCAGTCACTCAGTCACTCATTTACTCAGTCACCCAGTTACATAGTCACTCAGTCACCCAGTTACATAGTCACTCAGTCACCCAGTTACTCAGTCACCCAGTTACTCAGTCACCCAGTTACACAATCACTCAGTCACCCAGTCACCCAGTTACTCATTTACTCAGTCACCCAGTTACATAGTCACTCAGTCACCCAGTTACATAGTCACCCAGTTACACAATCACTCAGTCACCCAGTTACTCATTTACTCAGTCACCCAGTTACATAGTCACTCAGTCACCCAGTTACATAGTCACCCAGTTACACAATCACTCAGTCACCCAGTCACTCAGCCACCCAGACAGTCCGTCACTCAGTTACCCAGTCACTCAGTCACCCAGTTACACAATCACCCAGTCACTCAGCCACCCAGTCACTCAGCCACCCAGACAGTCCGTCACTCAGTCACCCAGTTACTCATTTACTCAGTCACCCAGTTACACAGTCACTCAGTCACCCAGACAGTCCGTCACTCAGTTACCCAGTCACTCAGATACTCATTTACTCAGTCATCCAGTTACATAGTCACTCAGTCACCCAGTTACACAATCACTCAGTCACCCAGTCACACAATCACTCAGTCACCCAGTCACTCAGTTACACAGTCACTCAGCCACCCAGACAGTCCGTCACTCAGTTACCCAGTCACTCAGTCACCCAGTTACTCATTTACTCAGTCACCCAGTTACACAGTCACTCAGTCACCCAGTTACACAATCACCCAGTCACTCAGCCACCCAGACAGTCCGTCACTCAGTTACCCAGTCACTCAGTCACCCAGTCACTCAGCCACCCAGACAGTCCGTCACTCAGTTACCCAGTCACTCAGATACTCATTTACTCAGTCACCCAGTTACATAGTCACTCAGTCACCCAGTTACACAATCACTCAGTCACCCAGTCACACAATCACTCAGTCACCCAGTCACTCAGTTACACAGTCACTCAGCCACCCAGACAGTCCGTCACTCAGTTACCCAGTCACTCAGTCACCCAGTCACTCAGTCAACCAGTCACTCCATCACTTAGTCACCCAGTCACTCAGTCACCCAGTCACTCCATCACTTAGTCACCCAGTCACTCAGTAAAGCACCTGTTATTAAACATGGCTCTCTCTAACAGTAAAGCGCCTGCTATTCCAGCATCAGAGGAGCAGCAGTAGAGCTGCCATTCAGGCGTGTGGACGAATAGTTATGGTGCTGAGAGATACGGTCTATAAACATTCAGGCCTTCGCAGGGAGAACATCTCCCCTACTGGGCATATAATCATGACAGACTGACTGTGTCCAATTTATGCGCACATTGCCTTAACCCCTGGTCAGCCTTAAAAAGCAGCAATGCCAGGTTGTTATTGCCTGGACACTGAGGTGACACTGGGGTCCAGTCCAATTAAGGCCCAGTTTATTATTCTCCATTCCTGCCTGACGAAAGGAGCAAGGAGAGAAGAAAGAACATTCTTTCTCTGTGAGCTCAGACCTTTGGTGCAACAGATAATCCAGACCCCCAGGTCCAAAACATTGGAGCAGTATGTGAAATGAAAATAACAACAGAAAGCAGCGATTAGCAAATCAGTTCTTCACTGTTTTTTAAGGAACACGACACCTTTATAATTACTGTGATGCTCCACTGAGCTGTAAAGGAAGAATAGAGCTTCTGTTGTTGCTATTCTGGGCTCAGCAGGGTACAACCACAGGCGTGAGTGACAGAGTGAGTGTGTGCAATTGTCCACAGGGTCGAATGATTGGGTGAATATGTGAATGACGACTTACATTGCTCTGTAAGGTTTGGACCCACAGTGAAGACTAAAAGTGAAGGATAAAATGATGACAGAAGATGAATGAATGAATGTTCACTCAGAATCTGATGCCTTCAACAGTTGGGACTAGAAATATTGTGAAATTCTTCTAAAGCGACTTCACATCATGTAATGATCCTTGGGTATTAAAGCATCCTCCAGGAAAGGCCCAAAGACTTGGTTAATAAAGCGAAGAGCAAACCTTCAAATCTCAAATCTGGGTCAGCTGGTGTCTCTACAGTCTCCAGACCATTATTATACAGGGTGGGCCATTTATATGGAGACACCTTAATAAAATGAGAATGGTTGGTGATATTAACTTCCTGTTTGTGACACATTAGTATATGGGAGGGGGAAAACTTTTCAAGATGGGTGGTGACCATGGTGGCCATTTTGAAGTCAGCCATTTTGGATCCAACTTTTGTTTTTTCAATGCGAAGAGGGTCATGTGACACACCAAACTTATTAGGAATATCACAAGAAAAACAATGGCGTGCTTGGTTTTAATGTAACTTTATTTTTTCATGAGTTATTTAAAAGTTTCTCTTTGTTTACATGTCGCAGAGGTTAACACGTGAGGAGCCGATAGGAATTGTGTTGATGTCCGGTGATTGCAGTAACTGGGTCATTGCAGCACATTTCATTACGTTAAATCCAAGCACACCATTGCTTTTCTTGTGAAGTTCCAAAATAAGTTTGATGTGTCACATGACCCTCTTTCCATTGAAAAAACAAAAGTTGGATCCAAAATGGCTGACTTCAAAATGGCCGTCATGATCACCACCCATCTTGAAAAGTTTCCCCCCTCCCATATACTAATGTGCCACATACAGGAAGTTAATATCACCAACCATTCCCATTTTATTAAGGTGTATCCATATAAATGGCCCACCCGGTATATTGATAAAAGTGATGGGACGTTGTGGTAAACATTCTCCTGTTCCAACTTTTCCGGAATGAGTGGTGGACCTCAAAGCTGGATCAAGTGTATGACTACAACAACGTCATAATTTAAATCATCTAATGTAGTGTATTCGTTGTTAGAGGAGTTTTCCCTTTACTTTCTGCTCTTACCAGCACTGCGTATCCTGTCCCGTCGTTTACGGGATGGGGTTTGTATATTTACGATGAGGAACATGTGAAACGTGGACAGAGCTGTTGAGAAGAGAGAAAAACAGGCTCGTCGTATGTTTTATGGCCACTTTCGGCCGCTCCGCTGCAAACGACGCGGTCATAAAACAGACTGTATTTCTCACTTTGAAACAGAGCGCGCTGGATGGGGTGACATCATCCGGTACATAAAAGAATATTCATCCTCAGAGGGTCATACGCAGAGAGAGAGAGAGGAATATGAAAGATTAAGACTTCATGGCGACCTGTGGAGTGAGTGATGTGGCTTGTTTCGAGACTTGGAGAAGGAAAGAGAAGTCGTTTCCATCCATGACTAATGACCTTAAACCTCCAGACCTGGATTATCAGTGTTCCTCAGCCCTCTGCTGTAGATATCGATCTATTTACACTACAGTATTTACAGTATTCATGTGCGAAAGTCAGAGTGCATGCTTTATTTACTTAATTCAGAAGGTTCAGTATTTATATCTTAGGAGGTACTAGATATGTGATGATGTTGCATGAGGAAGGGAGAGGTTAAAGCAGCGCTAGGTAGTATTTTAACTTCAAAATTACAGCTTAGGGAGATTAGAACATCCGTCATTGTTACTAGAGATTCAGAACGGCAGAAACTGCACTATGTAACTCTTGGAGGAGGGCAGGGATATTACAGCACACCAGTAGAAGTCCTTGGGCAAGATTCCTAAGACTATGTTCACTAACATATGCAACATGAAGTCCCCTTTATGGCCCTTGACATTCAAATTACACCCTTAGTTTAAATTCTATTGCCATCTGGCTCAGGCATGTGCCCCCTCCTGTTTGTCTGGATGGTTGGCACCCTCAGTTTTTGAGGTCTGTTTTTCAGCAGCGTTGGCATGTGTAAGACCTGTGCTGAACTCCCAGCTGTCAACATGGGGTTAACACACACTGCAGCTACAGCAGCCATTAGAGCTGGAGGCCTACACCAAAGTGCAACTGATGAGGAACACTCCTGTCACTAGGCAGTGCCCTTAATGAGGCTGAATTTATTTTTCTATGTAATGTCGTTCATGGAAAGATGAATATGCCCTGAGGCTGAGAATGTGGCGCACTTCATTTTTAGGGGCACTTAATATTGTGATGCTCTGGAGCAGCTGTACATGAGAGGTTCACCATGCCCTGTGCCAAGTGTGGTGCAGAAGGGTATAAAGCCTCCTCTTCATTGGTAGAGCAAAAAAAAAGTGGGACAAACAATTTATTAATACTCGATTTTAAAATAAATACTGGATGACCAGATGTCCGGCTACTTCCACTCGTGTTAACAATGCTGTTAGTGTTACTGAGTATGGATCGAGGCTACTCTACACGTCCCTGTGTGATAGACTACATCAGGAATGGTGTGAGGAATCTGGTTTGTTATCCTTTTCTTTTCACCATCCCACTGTTGGAGGGAAAAAAGGCCCAGTGTGCACAGGCGTTGGAGTATGAAGCGCTAATGGCTCGTGGTTGTTATTCTTTCCGTGTGTTGTTGCTGTGTGTGTTGGGCAGCGGTGGGACAGCGTTGGCGGGCCACAAGAGCAGCGTAAGACCACCCCTGACTGAAGGAGGAGAAAAAAAGGCAGAAAACCTGGCTGGGGCTGTAGTATTTATGTCTGAGCGTCAGCTCCCTTGCCCAGTTCCCTCAAGGCCGCCTGCTGATGTGAGCCCAATGGTTTGCCAAACGGAGCGGTGCCGTCCCATTGTGGATGCCAAGGCGAGCTCCAGGATTTATTGAGCCAGGTCTCGGGGCTCGGACACGGCTCTCAATGGCGAAGAAGAAAATTGAGTTATACAGAGGATGACGCAAGAATCGGCCGGCGAATGGGGGCTACTGTTACAAACTTCAGGTCTATTTTATTCGCTTAAAATGAAGCGATCAAAGTCAGACCGCGCGCCCCATGTTCTCCCCAACACAGCATTAACAGGGCTGAACACATTTGACTTTTAAAAGTCCCCATGAATTTTTATCACTCACTTCTCCATAAACTTTAAAAGGCAGAGCACCGAGCAGCGACACGCAATCAAAACATTCCACACACTCCAGGCTTTCAGTGGAAATGTGAATGGAGAAAATGTGCCTCTGATCACTCTGTAGCTTTTCCAGCACAAGACAAATGAGACTGAACACACACAGATACATAGACTTGTGTTTCTATTCCTGGAGTCATACATAGGCCCCGTTTTCAATGGGTGTCAGTAATGGATAAAGTCTATTAATTCTGCAGGTAATTTTATAACGGTCCTGGGCAGTGACTCCACTTTCTGAGGGATATAAAGAAAACATCAGCTCATTCCCATCATTAGTTTTCTTGCTATTGCTATGAATACTAAACCTGAGTTTAGTTTCTGAGTAACACACGTGTGAAAGCAATGCTCTGATGATAGCGATAAAGAAATTGAAAAGCTTACTGTAAAAAGAAAGTGAGGTTCACAATTTTAATCCATTCATTCATTGTCTGTAACCATTAACCAGTTCAGGGTCGCAGTGGATCCAGAGACTACCCGGAATCACAGGGAGGAACACACCCTGGAGGGGGTGCCAATCCTTCACAGGGTGACACACACTCACACCTACGGACACTTTTGAGTTGCCAGTCCACCTACCAATGTGTGTTTTTGAAGCGTGGGAGGAAACTGGAGCACCCGGAGAAAACCCATGCAGACACAGGGAGAACACACCACACACCTCACCGACAGTCACCCGGAGGAAACCCATGCAGACACAGGGAGAACACACCACACACCTCACCGACAGTCACCCGGAGGAAACCCATGCAGACACAGGGAGAACACACCACACTCCTCACAGACAGTCACCCGGAGGAAACCCATGCAGACACAGGGAGAACACACCACACTCCTCACAGACAGTCACCCGGAGGAAACCCACACTGACACAGGGAGAACACACCACACACCTCACCGACAGTCACCCAGAGGAAACCCACGCAGACACAGGGAGAACACACCACACTCCTCACAGACAGTCACCTGGAGGAATCCCACGCTGACACAGGGAGAACACACCACACACCTCACCGACAGACACCCAGAGGAAACCCATGCAGACACAGGGAGAACATGCCAAACTCCTCTGCTACACTACCTATTGTGTCACCGTGCTGCCCAATTTTAATACAATACACTTTAATTTCAGTTAGATTCTAGTCTGTTTGTGCACTGGAGAAATTTCCGGTGTTTGTTTGCAGCCCCAGGGAAACATTTTAAATGGAACTGGCTCAGGCTTTTCACCCTCTCTCTCACTCTCTCTCAGCTATGGCAGGGCAGCAGCCTCTAGTTGTGTCTGAATGGTGGAGAGACCTCTGAACATTGAAAATTATGAAAATATCCCATATCATCACTGTCATCATGTACAACCCAAAACAGTCATGATAAACTATATTATTCCAAGCACGTCTGGAGCATGTCTATTGGTCCGTTTATCAAGAAATGTCCACACAATGTTTGCGAAAGACAGCTGCTGTGTTTAAATGATGTAGTAAACTAAAAATACACAAAAGGGAGATACACGTTTTTCATTGGACAGTAACAGTATGTTACATATGTAGGTTTCTACATGACAAAGCAGTTCAAGAAGAAAACATCATCTAAACTTTAATATACCTCAAAATCATGCGTTTTTTTTCTTTTGAACAACATCAACACTGAACATACAAGGGCTTATATCATTTGGGGAGTTATTTATTTCAGTGAATCAAAAAAAATCAATGTATTTGCCTTTTAAAACAAAAAGGATCTGTGATGGACATGTACCCTGTTCAGGGCGTGTTCCTGCCTTGCAGGATTCTGGGTGGGCTCCGGACCCGTCCCTGATCGGCGCAGAGAAGTTACAGAATGTCGCTAGAATGAATGAACAAAAATGGCCTGATTGTTGTTTACCCATTTTTCTTACAAAGTCAGGGCATTTAGGTTTAGAGAATAAATCAACACACACACACACACACACACAGGCACGTGTGTACACCTCATCCAGAGTGAGATGAATGGAGCCAGAGCAGGCTGGTTTATAGGCCTGTCAGGGTGATGGCTCACATTGGCCGGGCTGTTATCTCGATTCTTTGGAGGGCTTGAGCCTCCCTCTCCAGTGGATGCAGATAAGGCCTGGGGTCCAGAGAAGGAGGGATCTGGGGAGATGGGAGTGCTGCCCTCGTATCTGATGGAGTTCAAAGGGAGCTGCTTTATCTCCACCTTGATGAGGACTGGCGGGGGTGAAGGTGAGGGCTTAAAAGGCCGGTATCCCACTGGAGCAGAGTGCTGGGACACTTCCACCACTCCTTTCAAGTCTAACCGCAAAAACATCCCACCTCTGACTCCACCACATCACATCTGGGGCCATCTGAACCTGTGATTTTACATCCATCTGATACCTTCACCACCAACACTATGCAGAGCCTGTGTTGAATGCTGGTCAGTGAAGCTCTAGTTGACCCTCACAGAGTGAAAGCCCTTTTTCTTAGTGTGTTCTTCCACTGCTGAATTTATGTTCCTCTTCTCAAGAACATAAAAGCCAAGAGCGCTTAACGTACCCGGATGTTGTTCTCAATCCACCTAAAATAACTTGCAAATGAGGACGACATGAAAATCCCATCATTCACTGCGGCATCGCAAACTTGTTCGCAAAAGGCTGCGAGGTATTTGATGGCGGGAATGGGAAATGCTCTGCATGCTTTAAGCATGGGGTGCCATCTGTGCAGTACTACTCCGGGACATTAGCGGCTCCATTCACACATGCACTCACTTGGACTTTACCCAGAGCTTTTACTAGGGCACTAAAGTCTGGGACAATATTTGCATGTGTTTATGTTTACATATACCCTTCAGGTAAACTTCTGGGTGTCCGTGCATTTGTGAAAAGGGCTAACATTGAGTGGAGACTCTTAAATCTGCTTCCAGTGACCCACAGCTCTGGTCAGTTCACCTAAGCCATGACCTCACTATTTTAAACCGAGCTCAACATGATGTCGGTCAGTTTTCTGCACAATGCAGGAGGCCATTGTGTTATTAAAATATTTATTTCAATTTTTTAAAAAAAGATTACACAGTTTACATCAGTGGCTGCTCAGTATTTATCTGAGAAACATTTGTATTCAGCCTCCAGGTGAAGAGAAACACAAAGGCCCTATTTATTCTGAATGGCTGCCTGTTGTTTGTTGTCGTTAGAAAAGCGGACTATGTAAACTCTCTCTAACTTAATAATAGGCCTCGAAAAGTGGATGGAATCTAATTACGCACATATCTTTGAGAGGCGGCCCTGCTTTTCCTTGCAAATGCGCTCCTGTTTATTTTTCCCTCATCAAGGGGCCGACATCAAAAAACGGAAAAGAAAAAAAAAAGCTATTTTGTGGAATGTTGAGGCTGAAGAGGTTACGCTTAACCCAATATCTAACATAAATATCCCTGAGCAAGGTTCCTATCCCTCTCTCCCTCTCTTTTACATTCCCCTCTCTTCCTTTCTTCCTCTCTCTGTGTCCATCTCATTCCCTCTCCCTCTAATCTTTCTTGTCCAAATGTTAACTCTCTTGCACTCTCTTTCTGTGTCCCTCCTCTCTCTTTCCCATTCTTCCTTTCACAATCTCCAAGTCCTTCATCTCCCACCCTTCTTAACTTTCTCTTCTCTCTCTCTTCATTCTTTCCTTTCCTTTCTTTGGTGTTTCATCTTTCTTTTGCTCTTTTTATCAGTCTTAGTTTCTAATGATATCACTATGTTCCTCTCTCTCTTCTTCCATTTCTTCATCACTTTTTATCTTTCATTTGCTCTGTTCTCTCCCTTTCTCATCTCCTTCCCCGTCTTTCACATGCTATTTTTCTGACTTCTTTCATTTTTTGTTGCTCTCTCTCTCTCTCTCTCTTTCGCTTAATTTAACGGATTGATTTCCATCTCTTCACATCTGTAAGGCATTACCCCTCCCCACCCCCCACCCCTTGTCCAGTTGGTCAGTGAGTGAGGGGCAGTTGGTCAGCGAGGGTCAGTGAGGGACAGCGAGAGGCAGTGGCTGAGTTGGGGGTCCAGGGGTCAGTCCGGTCTGAGACACGGGGACATGGCTTCAGGGAGTTGTGCTGTGTTTGTGGACAGGAGGAGGTTAACCCTCACTTCCTCTGGGGTCAGAAGAGTTAAACGAGTTATTTAAGGTCCCTCAAAGCTCAGTGTAACAATGTGGAGGATGAGTGTGTGATTTACCACTGACACGGACACTTACGCATGCAGCATGGAGTCCCTACCCGAGCTGGGAATCAAACCCCAGAAGGGAGTGGTGTACACACTGTACTGTTCCAGCAAAGTCTGAGGCAGAGAGCACAGGTCATTGATCTATCAATCACTGACATCATTATCAATCACGCCATCATTTCTGAAACAGTGGATGTGTGAAGGCATAGAAACCCACTCCTTCCATATTTCTCCTGGACTCAAGAGGGAACTTATCCCTCCTTTGATGCAGTAACAGCTTCCAAAGTCTTCTGGAAAGCAGCTTTCACTAAATATAGCAACACTGCTGTGAGAATTGGATGGCATTCAGCCAGATAAGCACTAGTGAGGTACTGATGGGGGGGTGGTGGGTTCTGGATTACAAAGGAGTCTTGTCTCAAGATGAATCCATGTGTTTGACTAATGGCGTTTTTCCACTGCATGGCACCTACTCGACTCTACCCTGCTTTTTTTTTAACCCATCAGGTAAATTTGGTTCTTGGTACCAGGAACCGGGTTCTTTTCAGTCCCTACTCTCTGGTGGTTCTAAGCGAGCCAAGTAGATCTGTAAACCTTCCAGAGCGCTTCTAGGTAAGAAAAAAATAATCACTCTATGTGATGGAATGCAGACGTCCAGCACCAACTCTCCATCTGTAAAATCTCCAGCTGCAGCGGAGATCACGTTTGTTTTTATCCGACTCACGACGGCAGCACGTAAAATTACGCCGTGGTCTTTTGAAGAGGTTTAAACGCTCCTTGGACCGATGGCCGATGAAAGAATCCAGCGAGAACTGGACGCTTCAACAAGGAAGAAAACAAACTCTACTGATCTGTCTGAACTGATGACGGAGCTGTGTTCATTGATGTGGTTTCCAAAGCCTGCTGTTCCCATTAGAGGCTGTGTTTTACAGTGGCACCAGCTACTTTTTCAGAAAGCTGTGATAGTGGAAACAAACCAGGGACCATGGCTCAAACAGCGAGTAGAGTCCAGTAGAGTAGGGTCCATGCAGTGGAAAAGCTCCATATAAAGCTATTCTCATATTGTAGGCTTTTACCTTAAACTTAACCCTAAACCTAACCCTAAAATATTATTTTCACACTGGGGTCAGTCAGACTTAACCCTGATCTTACCCCTGTACCACACTGTTTCTTTAATACTTTTGAATACGTAACAGACCGGTGTTTTTAATTTACCAATGGATGTCAGCTCACTTACCAAACGTAAAATAGCTACAAATTACGTGAAATAGCTCCTCGAACAAGTGTTACAAATACCTGAAAAACGTATACCCCGCCAACTGATGCTTGGCCTTGGGCATGGTGAAGTTAGGCTCATGTGCAGCTACTCTGTAGTGTTTTTAAGGCAGAGCTTTGTGAATAAGTGTGTTATATTGTGGAAATATCTGACCAAGGTTTGAAGATTAAATAGAGCGGCTGTTTACAGAGCGGACGACAAAACGTGCTGCAAACACAAAACAGAAGGAGATTATTTTTAAAATAAATCCATCATATTATCCTGTGAAGTCCACGATCATTGTGGAATCTCTGGAATCTTCCACTCGGGTTGCGGTTTCTGCGGCGTGTGTGCTGTGGTTTCAATCAGAAATTGGATCTGCTCTTCTAATCAGCCATTGATTCCACCTCCCTCCTGCTATGGCGGGTCAGACGCTGCAGATCTGCTTACACACACACACACACACAGCGGTCATCCGAACGTAGCCGCCCATGCCCCCCTGTGTGTATGTGTAAGGGGAGAGTAGAAGGAGGATGTGTGTTAAAACAGAGGGTCTACCTTGAGCACCCAGTCTTCTCATCAGACTCAGGGGCCTGGGATGCTTTTGCAGTCTAGCATTTGATTAGCGGAATGCTTTCTCCCCGTTTTTTCCCTCTTCTTTGAGTCCGAGGTTAAACGCTGTGATTCCGGCCTTCAGTTGTGGGCAGGGAAGACACTTTGGCCTGCGGTTTTCCAGGCTCCTAAAAAATATCCCATGAAAGCAACGACAAAATGTCTGGCAGCTAGTGTTTCCAGTAGATTACAGCAGATTAGAGCTGAAATACAGCAATCAGACAGGCGTGTTACCACCTTAAAGCACGCACACACACACGACACGGTAAATATCAGTATCGCCGCGTTTCCATAGCAGTTGTAGTTACTTATGAATTACCATAAAATGAAGGTATCATAATAATAAAAATGCTAAAAATATCAACGGCAAACTCACTAACTTTATATTTCACAAAAATTCAGGTAACTGCACTTAGCTTTTTCTGTTTCATAAACACGGTAAATATAATGTACAGAATACTTTGTATGAACCATAACAAACTCACATTTTTACAGTGTAGAAATCAGTGATTGTGATGACTGAAATTGGAAAAAGAGGTCGGCTTTCTTTCAGCTGCAGGACCCAGGAGGGGCCCAAGTTTCTGCCGTATTCGTCACGGCCTGATTAGCGATGAGTTATGAGCGCTTTCATGAGATCATATTCTAGAAAGTTCTGCAGAGCCATTATTCTGAGGCCAAGACATTGACTGTGGCAGTCGTATAATCAGCGTCCACTCTGTTAAGATCTGGCAGGTTGAATAGCTATAACTGATTAAGGTGGTCATCAGGAGACGGTTATAATCTTCTGGTACTGAAAAGGCAGAAGAATGGAGAGCTTTTATGGGTGTTGGCCCATGTTCTATTTTGTAATAAACGGCCCAATAATCTGAATGTTTACCAGGAGATGGCCTTGAAGGTGTTGAAATGATTTAATGCCATTTTCTTTGAAGCAAAGACGCAGTGTCATTAATGCATAGTGGAGGAGTATGGGTAGTATTTATGTGTGACTGAGTGAATGAGTGTGTATGTGAAATACTGACTGAGAACATGTGAATGAATGAGTCCCTACAGTGTGTGAGTGAATATGAAATGAGTGAGTGAGTATGTATCTGAGTTCCAGGCCTCAAGGACTCAAAGAGTGGATGGCGTATGCTTTTATGGAAAATAGTATCAATGAAAATCAGTTTTTGATTGATGTACATTAGCAACATTTACCATTAGCTTCACATACACTTTCTGTATTGAATCCTTGAGCTTTAAACCAGTCACTGCTGAAAATACATGTTTAGCCTTATACATGTTAGAATGATATAAATATACACTTTTAGTGAAGGTATCTTTCTCCATAGAAAAGCACTCTCAATAGGTTGAGATGTTCTGGATCAGCTGAGTATGAGCCTAATATCAACACTCCCAATGCCAGTTGCTGGAAGTTCTTGCACCGTGTGCTCTGGACTGATGGAGCTCCATCCAGGACCCTTGGGATGAACAGGACTGGCATCTGACATCAGTACGTGATCTCGCTAACGTTTTAATAACTGACACAAATCCTCACAGCAACGCTCCGGTCCCCAAGCCTTCTTAGAAGAGTAGAGACCCTTCCAGGAGCCAAAGAGGGACAAACTACATTTCCAGAAGCTTTCCTAAATGACTCGTAGGAATCCACCTCTGGTTCCAAATGTTCCTCATGAAACAGAATCATCTGCTCTTATCTCTCTGGGCGAGACAGCTTTGAAATGAATGTGCTTTCGTGAACAAGGGGAAGAGATGGATGACGTGACGCACTAAAGGAAGGAGTGAGGTTTCCTGACAGCTTGAACCTCACATGATGAACTGGTTAATTAAGCCTCGTGTGTCCAAACAGAAACTTAAACCTGGCCAGCTCCAGCTGAGTGGGGAATTAAATTAGAGGCTGAAATTCCTCCAGAAGAAGTATGGCAGCATGGCTGCAAACATGAGCCTGCAGTGGGGGAGAGGGAGATGGGGGTGGGGGTGGGTATTGGGGTAGAGGTCTGTCTTGAATATGAAGGTGAGAAAATGCAGGTGTGAGATCATCAATCCCATCAAGACCAGCTGTGGCATGGGGTCAGTAAGTAACACGTTTCATTGCAAACCAACACTTAATGAAATGAAATGCACGAGAACATCTACTAAGTGGACATTACTTTTTAAAACAGCTGTTATTTACACTGTGTAACGTTGTATAAAGAATGGAATTCTCTATCATAGGGACTTAACCTTGTCATAAACATGCAATAACAAGTGTTATATTGTTGTAATGCTGAACTGTTATTAACATAACAGCATCATTTGCCTGTAATAACCACCTCTGCTTTTCTGGAAAGCCTTCAGGGTCATTTCTTTAAGGTTTTGTGGCTGAATGATAGTTACGTGAGGTCTGGTATGATGTGAGGGGATTAGTTCTGAATCACAAACCCCACTCTAACTCATCCCAAAGGTACTGAAATCTCCCCAGAGGTATATTCACAGCCCTTTTAGCCGACACTTAGCACAGACGACGGTGACCTCAAGCTCAAGTGTGGCCCGTTTCAATGGCATTGCTTTTCTACGGAGATTAAACCAGCTGTGTGTGCGCAATTGAACATTTGTGACCACAGCTTACAACAGCTGAAACTACAAACCATCAGGGTGTCTACAATTTTTGGGAATTGTGTTAAACACCATAATTGTAGAACATTTTTGTTACGGAAAGTACTTAGTTTACTGCAAAATGACAAGTGCTTACAGTATCCCTCAAAAAGGAGCTGTTTAATTACTGAAGAAAATCTGGGAACACTTATGACAGCATATAACATTGTTATGACATGGTAATGACATGGTTATAAGCCCAGGTTTTAATAACGTGTTTTCAGGTCTGGTTACTTTACTTTAAACCAAAGTTTAAAGGTTTCTTTCAGATATAAAACAGTATAGAATGCATTTTGTGAAAGATTTTCATTTTTAACACCACCCAGAAATCCCCAAGACTGTGGTCAGTTAAAGCTTGAAGGTAAAAGGGGGCATTTGAAGGGTCTTCTTTTAAAAAGAACAACACGTGGTTGTGCAAAAGAACAGTGAGATGAAGAATAAATATTATTTTCCAGAAGCCGCTCAGTGGGTGAGTCAGAGTTGGGCAGAGGCCTTTGGTGGAGGGGAGGGGAGGGGGATTCAGAACTGTGCCGGGACACTGTGAGTGTGTGTTTTTTTTTTTTTTTTTTTTTTTTTTTTTTGTCTTGGTTATTTCTATTGGCATTTTCTTTATAATCCTGCAGGATTTGGGTTGGTTTCATGTGGATCTGGGAGAGAGGGGAGTGGGAAGCAATGGAAAAAAAAATTAAATAAAAAAATAACTCAACAGGGAGAAGACAAGGGCAACAATATCCAGCTCTTTCCCTGCAAACAAAGTCCTGCCTAAAGCCAGGCTGTTTACAGGAGAGGTATTTATTTAGAGATTAACAGAGAGGGGTCCCGAGGCTGTTAGAGACCCTCACCCCATCGCCTCATAATCACAAGACACTCCTAAAACAATAAAAGGCATGATAAAATATAATAAACATAATGCATACGTCTAAGGGCTATACTTACTAAGTATTTACTCTAGAACTCAATACTAATAACTGAATAATAATCCTATAAATCGACAGAAATCACAAATGCATTTGACTTGAAAGATAGTTCCACCTTAAGGTCGTCTCCAACAGCCAAGTCGTTTCCGAGATTTCGTATGACTCCTTCTCCAATTCTTTTTTCCTCTATCCAGCAAGACCCTTATTCTAAATATAGCCCCCTGTTATGATTCATACCGGATAGCCAAGGATGAGTGAAGCCACAGTGGACGAGGCTGGGCCTTGAAAGAGAAAACGAGTCTGTCATCAGCTGGTGGTCTTCAAAAACCCCTGCGGCATGTGTTGTACTTGCCTGTTGTCCTCTCGTCTTGCCTGCATTTTTTATTTTTGGAGTTTTCTTTCTTTCTAATCTACGGAGCCCCTAAGGTGACATGGTGGGTTTATTTAGCAAGTCGTGGCCACTATATATATATATATTGAGGCCACAAAATAATATATTGATATTGATATATTGAAAAATAATATATTATTTCGTGGACTCAAAATATTATTTCGTGGCCACTATATAGTATTTTGTGGCCTCAAAATACTATATAGTGGCCACGAAATAATATACTGAGGCCACAAAATAATATTTTGAGGCCACAAAATAATATATTGATATTGATATATTGAAAATAATATTTTATTTTGTGGACTCAAAATATTATTTTGTGGCCTCAATATATTATTTCGTGGCCACTATATAGTATTTTGTGGCCTCAAAATACTACATAGTGGCCACAACTTGCTAAATAAACCCACCATGTCACCTTAAGGGCTCTGTACTATTCTCAATTCTTGTTCCAGGCTTGTGTGCTCACTGCCCCCTAGTGTTCACTAGTGTGTGTAAATGTGTGTTTCACTGCACGGATTGGCTCAAATTCTGAGAACAAATTGTCCTCTGTGTGTAAGCACAGTGGCCAATAAAGTGATTCTACTTCACTCTTTTCACTCAGTACTCTGACTGTACCAGGATTACATTTCTCAGGGAAGATGTGTAATGTACTGTGTGGGATGTGATGTCACATTATGTGAGTAATTATCCCTAATTCCCACACACATCCTGGAATTGTAAATCATGGTCCTGATGTTTACGTCATCGAAATAATAACACACAGCTGACTGTAAACGCCACACACACTTCAGATTCACACTGGATTAACATCAAGCCACTGCCATTTCTACCTGACTGTTAATGCTGCTCATAGTTGAAGATTCACCCGGGATTATAACCACATCACACCACGGCTGCAACAAAAACACAAGCTGCAAGTTCACTCTGGATTAAAAGCACTCCACAGTCACTTCTGCCAGAGAGTACAGACTCCACAATGGCTACCAGCAGACATGGAAACACACTGCAGATTCATACTGGATTCATGCCACACCACAACTGCTATAAAAGCTGCACATGTCATAAATACACACTGGATTATAACCACTTCATTATTATAGTAAACACTACAAATGTTACAGATACACACCGGATTGCGGCCACCACAATATAGTCATAAACATGGCGTGAGAGAGAGAGAGAGAGAGAGAGAGAGAGAGAGAGAGAGAGAGAGAGAGAGAGAGAGAGCAGGAGAGAGGAGCAGCAAGAGCGTAAGAGAGAGATAGAATGACAGAGAGAGAGAGAGAGAGGGAGAGAGAGAGAGAGAGAGAGAGAGAGAGTGAAAAAGAGAGCTGCACACCTGCAGGGTTTATTCCTGTTGCTACCCAGACTTCCCCTGGAGAGAGAGAGCGAGGTGGTGGAGTCATGCTGTGTGATGAAGCAGTGACAGGAAATGAGGTCAGACAGCGAGCTGGAACCTCCACACCTGGAGCCAATCAGCACTGCTCTTCAGATGGTGGCAAAGGTTTCACACACACACACACACACAATCTCCCCCAATCTAACCATCCCCCATTCTCCCTTTGCCTCCTAAAGCAGGGACCCCAGGAAACGTGTTGTGAGATACGTGTTGGAGATACAGTCAGAGTCGGTTTATGGGAGTTCGACCACTTCCTGTTTAATTTACACCAGCAATAACACTGTCGACCTGTAGAGGGCGCCTCGGGTCCTGATTGAATGAGAGTGAATGAAGCTAAATGACCTGAAACTTGCTGAAGTTGGGATACTTGGTTAATTCATAAACTTCGGAAATTATATAATATAAATAGCAAAGATTATCCAGTATCTGTCCATTTTTTCTACAGCTTTGAGCAGTTAGTACCGCTCCTGAGAGCTGGACGTCAGTTCTGTTACTGAGAGCTGATTGGACATCATTACTACTGAATACTGATTGGATGTCTGTTCTTCTACTGGGTGTTAATTGGACGTCATTACTATTTTTCCACCTTTTTTTAAGCATGATATTACTTAGTTACGCTGCATATTTTTTCATATTTAATCATTTTTGTTTTAAAGAATTTCTATAAATCAGTTTGAGCTGCGTTTACGTTTGAAAGGTTCCTTTCAAATTATTATTATTATTGCTACCGAGGACTGACTGATTGATGAGTTTATTGACCAGATGGCGCTAGTGAGAGCTGATTGGCTGATGACTTACATTAATATGTTAGGCTTCAGTGATGTCATGAACAAGCCGAACATACTACTGCTTAAATATTCTTGAAACATCATGTGCATTTTTCTGTTTAAAGGAACACTACGTACTATTTTTACCTTAAAATTACAGTTTCAAAATCTTTGTGATACTTCACTGGGTTGTAACAAGGAGAACAGACAACTGTGCTTGATACTCCGGGCTCAGCACTGTGGAAACTGCACTATGAAACTTTTGAAGGAGGGTAGGAAAACAGCTGATTAAGTTTCTCTAAACTAGAATTTTGGATTCACTCATGAGCGCCCTCTAGTGTCTAATAAACCCTAAGGTACTGCTGTGTAACTGTTTTTCCTCGCTACGAAATTCCCCTTTGTGTCCAGAAAATAAAAACCTAACCTCATTCCAGCGTACGTGTTTCCTGGGAGCTGTTTTTCTTTAATGGAACTGAATCAAGCACAGCTCATCACAAAGCTGTCTGACCGTTTCACAGACGAGGCGTATTCGCGGGTGTTAGCACCGTTCATCAAAGTTCAGAAAGTTCCAGAAACTTTTGGAGAACTCAGTTCAGCTGAAAACCTCACACATCTGTTCTGTAATTGTGGGATTAATTCATCTCCACACACAAAGCAGCAGCAGCAACTTTCCAGAGGTAAACACGAGAGAATCCAGTGATCCAGCTCTGTTGGGCTTGACTGGGATTTCACATAACAGCTTGCTGCAAAACGCCTGTGAAGGGGGCACTAAGACCATGTGGAACAGTGTTGTTAGGTCAGTTCCCACCTCTGATATTGACTGAGTATTTCCTCCAGGTGACGGTTGCCATGGAGCCGCTCCGTACTGTGTTTGGGAAGAGGCATGGACCTGCGTTTCTGGTTCCTCTGGGAAACAAACATATTTCCTCAGTGAGCACCTCTGCTTCATTTCGTACTTCAGTTTATTTATGTCATGTTTTATGTCAAACAATGCAGTGATAATAAACTCAACAAACACATCCATAACAGTTATTTGTAAACCTTATTTGTTTGTGAACTTGTGCACGCCAGAGGACCTGTATCCTCAAACTTAATTTAAAGGAACGCTACGTATGATTTAGTTTTGCTCCTGAGCTCCCCCTAGAGTTGCAGAGTGTAATTCACTTTTACAGCACTGCCCTGTAATCAAGGGCGATGGGAGAGGGAGGGCGAGCGATCTCCTACCCTCATCCAAAAGTTACATAGCTCAGTTTCTGCAGTGCTGAGCACAGAATAGCAACAACAGAGGCTTTATTCTCTCTATTACGCCTCAGTGGGGCTTCATTCATGATTCTAAAGCTGTAAATCTAAGGTAAATATACTACCTAGTTCCTTTAAGGGGCAGCTGAATTGAATGCAACACACAGTCGATGGATGTTCAGTTTAAGAACAATGTTCCTCAATAAATAATTGCTATGATCTGTGTTCTTTCCCTTTCAAAAATATAATCAGAAAAAAAACATAAACTCGGTAGAACTCTCTCCCAATCGTCTTCACACACAGTGACTTTTAAGGTGGCTCCATGTCACGGAGGCTACTGCTCCCACTGTGTTTATCTTAGAAGTTTCCTCACTGCTGCTGGACTCTGGACTAAATGAAATGTAGCGTTCACTGGTTAAGTGCACTCTGATTGTGACACACTTCATTAGCTGAATTAGCCGGTCTGGGGACGGCACGTCTGCTTCATTTAAGGAGCGCGGCCTCTTTTGTTTGTTTTCTTCTGTCTCCTCGGTTCCTCCATTCGTCTTCGGCCATTTAGCTGCCGCCACGGACCAAGGCTGGGATACGGATCTGGTGGTGGGAAGGTGGTGGTGGGGGGGCATAGTTGATTTAGCTGCACTGGTTATGAACTGTTGGCAGTTAATAAAGCAGCAAGCTCCCTAGTGAAACAAGACAGAAGGAAGAGTGACAGAGAGAGAGAGAGAGAGAGAGATCAGTACAGTGTGACTGATATGGGTTCTTACAGGGCAAGGATGTTTGGGGGAAGATGAGAAGACCGCAGGGAAAAAGAAAGTATTAAGGAGGGAGTATGACCTGAGACGGAGAAGTGAAAGAGACACAGAGCGGTGTTCTTCTGTGATGGTTCATATGTGGCAAGAGTCTCTGGAGAACATAGGGAGGTTCTAGAGCCTGATTGGCTGCCATTGTGCCAAACACAGCACTTTATTTAATCATTATACTCTAATTCCTACCATAATAGTTCAATGTTTATCACCCGTTCCTCATCATTCTGGACATATTCAGAGAATCTGTAACATGGTGGAAGACCACAGATTCTAATATGAATTTCTAATACTTACAAAATAACTGAAAACCTATGGACTCGAAGCTTAAGATAAAATAACAACTGATCTCAAAGAAACTTCAGCATTACGGAACACATTGCACAAAACATACATTAATCACAATAGATAGGTCAGGTTGCAGAAGTGAGTTACAGAAGTATGGAAATGCTGGTTATAAATGTACAATAAACCCTATAATAAATATGAGAAGGGCCTATACACGTATATGAATTATGCACATGACATACAAGAGCAGCCGTTGCACTAAGAAACATTCATTCATTCATTGTCTGTAACCCTTATCCATTTCAGGGTCGTGGTGGGTCCAGAGCCTACCTGGAATCATTGGACGCGAGGTAGGAACACACCCAGAAGGGGGCACCAGTCTTTCACAGGGCGATACACACTCACACATTCACACCTACGGACACTTTTGAGTCGTCATTCCACCAACCAACATGTTTTTGGAGCGTGGGAGGAAACCGGAGCATCCGGAGGAAACCCACGCGGACACAGAGAGAACACACCACACTCCTCACAGACAGTCACCTGGAGGAAAACTACGCAGACACTGGGAGAACACACCACACTCCTCACAGACAGTCACCCGGAGGAAACCCACGCAGACACAGGGAGAACACACCACACTCCTCACAGACAGTCACCTGGAGGAAAACTACGCAGACACTGGGAGAACACACCACACTCCTCACAGACAGTCACCCGGAGGAAACCCACGCAGACACAGGGAGAACACACCACACTCCTCACAGACAGTCACCTGGAGGAAACCCACGCAGACACAGGGAGAACACACCACACTCCTCACAGATAGTCACCTGGAGGAAACCCACGCAGACACAGGGAGAACACACCACACTCCTCACAGATAGTCACCCGGAGGAAACCCACGCAGACACAGGGAGAACACACCACACTCCTCACAGTCAACCGGAGCAGGACTCGAAGCCACAACCACCAGGTCCCTGGAGCTGTGTGACTGCGACACTACCTGCTGCACTATTAAGTGAAATATTAAGTGATAAAACACATGACAGCACAAATAAGATATAAATATATTCATAAATGAATACATAAATATAACAAGAGCAGAAAAAGAATGATTGCATTAATTGAGTTAAGAGGTCAGTAAAAATATCTCTAATAATTTTTAACAGAAGGCAGAATGCAGTAGAAGGCAGTCAGGTTTAGGTGATGTATAGGTAGTTATACCCAAGCTAGATCTACCATTGGTCAGGCCTTGAGGAGCTGAACCAGAGGCTTAATGTGTATCGCTAACTGTTAATGCATCAAGCGATCCCATGTTGATTTACTATAGGTGGGAACGGCAACTATTTTGTGAACAAACTACACACTTAAACTACATATTTTTTGCATAATTCCATGCTAATGAACCTTAGCAACTCCCCAGTAACTTGATGTGTTTTGTGTGAAAATATATTCACTAATGTCAATGCTGTAGCTCCTTTGGGAAACCTCAGTAAAGAAAGCTCTGCATACTGCCCTCCGACTTGATTCATTTATTTACCGGCCAAACTGGACAGATGTTAAATTCCAATGTGTACAAAAGAGGGGATCGAAATACTTTGTAAAATAGTCTGGGTAGTGTCTTTGATGTATGCCCTAAAGACGTATGTACAGTATATGAATACATATATGAATAAATATCATATTCCATGTGCTAAAAATGTCTGGATCCAACCTCCCCTAAGGATTCTAATGGAAATCATGGGCACTACATGTCTGTGCATATGTGAACTTCATACATGTGCACATTCTCTCCGGGGGTGCAATCTGAGCATCTATGTTTATGCATTCACCATTTCGGTGTGTGTGTGTGTGTGTGTGTGTGTGTGTGTGGTGGGGGTAGGGTACCCCATGCACTTCTCTGTACCCTTGTGTTGGCTGTAAAAGTTGCGGTATTTAATAAAATGCAATAAATGAAAGAAAACTGAGCAGCAGTGTGTAAATATTTTTAACCTGTTCATAAACAGACACTAGTGGCAGGTATTTAAAGGATTACAATATCAGTTTTATGGTGTTTTGCAGAATGATACTGATGTCTGCAGCATTGTTCTAAACCATTGTCACATGTTTAAAATTTAAACCCAACAAATGACTGCAGTAAATTTAGCAAATGATTGTTACTAGTGTGAATTTCAAAAGGCGGGATCTCTCATGGCCCCTACCTAACTCGGCATGGCTCTACTCAGCATTTTTGTTTTTCCATTAAATTTCCGTTAATTATCGATAAATTTTGTTCTGGTTCGAGAACTGGGTTCTTCTTTAGACCCTGCTTTCTATTGGTTCAGAGTGAGCCGAGTAGGGACTAAACCTTGACATGTAAACCTTGAAGAGAGCTGATTGGCTACTCTACGCTAGCAATGCAGACTACCAGCACTAACTCTCTATCTGTAAAATCTTTGTCTATGAGAACACATTTGTTCCAACTCAGGACGGCAGCTCATAAAATTGCGCAGTGCTAGATTCGGCCACAAGGAAGGAACAAACTCTACTGATCTGTTTAAACTGATGACAGAGCTGTGTTCAGTCCCAAACAACAACAACAACAACACGGCAAAACACCATGAGTAAACAATGCTTAATGCTACCGCCACCGTTGCTACGGTTTCCAAATCCCATTGTTCCCATTAGAGATATTGTTTTGAGACGTGACTGTCTATATTTCGTTGGGGAAGCCATTGTAGTGGAAAACGAACCAGGGACCAGGGGCCAATCAGATAGAAGTGTCCAGTAGAATCGAGCAGTGTAAGTTCTAGACAGTGTCATTAATCTTTATTAATGCCTTTGAAATAGGAAAGGTGATATGGTGAATATAATCTCAGCTTTTATGGAACATGTTGCAGGTAACAAAATTAAAGCAAAAACATTATTTGTAAAATGTATTACAAAGTTTATAAGTAACTGCTTTCTGTCTTAATTAACATTATATTAACTCACACAGTCTCAGCTTTGTTCTAAGCACGTTCAGATGAATAATACATACGACAGTGTACTTGATTTGGCATATGTGTCTTTGTCCATGTGCCCCAAAAAATGTGTTCCTCTCCAATGTGTGTGTGTGTGTGTGTGTGTGTGTGTGTGTGTGTGTGTGTATGTATGTTGGACTGTGTTAGTATGAGTTTGGCCTTGAGCCCTTGTGGGTCTGTCCTGAGATGAAACAGATAAGATAATTGGCTCTAATGAAACCCAGACTGTATGGGGTTTCTCTCTCTCTCTCTCTCTCTCTCTCTCTCTCTCTCTCTCTCTCTCTCTCACCCTCCCTCCCTCCCTCCCAGAGATGAAGTGAGGTTTCTAATTCAAACCAGGCCCTAGTTTCTGAGGAGGCCCGTCCCGCCCCGCTCCTGTATTCCTGTGTATTTCTGTTTGAAGTCTGAAGTTCTGGAGCTCCAGCGCCGCCGGCCTGCTGGGCCCGTCACCATGGTGACGCTAATTGCCTTCGGTGCTGTGGCTTTACGGCGCAGGAAGAGAACCATTATAGGTTCTGTTGGTGTTCCTTTTTTTGGGGTGGGGAGTGGGGTATTTTTTGGAGGTGGAAGGTCAGAAAAAAAAAAGGGGGGGGGGGGGGGGTGTTGAGACACTCAAGGCACTTTACAACGAGGTGATACTTATCAAAGCCCTCACAAGGAAGTCCATCCACTTGTCTGTTATTTCCACTCGTACAGGACCAGGCTCCCATCACTGTGAGTGAGGAGAGACCTGCTGGGCTCCTCGCCATGCTCACTCTAATGGCCTTTACAGTGCAGGAAGCTAACCATTATGGATTCTGTTCATGCTCCTTTTTTGGGGGGTGACTGGGCTCTTTCTTTAAGGTGGAAGGTCAAAACGAGGCCCTAAAAATGAGGCTTTTGAGACGCTCAAGGCTGCTGTCACACACAAACAGAACCCAGAGCTGCAACCAAGGGAAAACATGGCCACAAGGTCACGGCCAAGTACCATGTCCGAGTGAAATGTTTACAGTAGGAAACAACAACAGCAACAACAAAGGAATATCTCTGTACTTTCATCTTAACATTAATAAATTATTAGCATATAAATAATGAATTAGCTTCTCTGCCATAAGTCTGCAATTCTTCTTTAATATCTGTGGCTCTTGCTTAATCTCTTTGTAATGCCTCCATAAAATCTCTGTATTGTATCTTTAATATCTGTCGTGTCTCATTAATATCCTTCTAGTGTCTCCTTAATATCTCTGTAGTGTCTCCTTAATATCTTTGTAGTGTCTCATTAATATCCTTCTAGTGTCTCCTTAATATCTCTGTAGTGTCTCCTTAATATCTTTGTAGTGTCTCATTAATATCCCTCTAGTGTCTCCTTAATATCACTGTAGTGTCTCATTGATATCCTTCTAGCATCTCCTTAATATCTCTGTAGTGTCTCCTTAATATCTTTGTTGTGTCTCATTAATATTCCTCTAGTGTCTCATTAATATCCCTCTAGTGTCTCCTTAATATCTCTGTAGTGTCTCATTGATACCCTTCTAGTGTCTCCTTATTATCTCTGTAGTGTCTCCTTAATATCTTTGTAGTGTCTCCTTAATATCCCTCTAGTGTCTCCTTAATATCTCTGTAGTGTCTCATTGATATCCTTCTAGTGTCTCATTAATATCTCTCTAGTGTCTCCTTAATATCTCTATTGTGTCTCATTAATATCCTTCTAGCATCCCCTTAATACCTCTTTAATAGCTTTGTAGTGTCCCTAATATCCCCAGTTTCTCGTTAAAATCTCTAGTGTGTCCTTAATATCTCTACAGCTTCCCCTTAATGTCTCAGTAGCCTTTCCTTAATATCTCTGTAGTGTCTCTTTAATATCTTTGTAGTGTCTCTAATATCTTTATAGTTTCTCGTTAAATCTCTCTAGTTTCTCCTTAATATCTCAGAAGTTCCTCCTGTATGTTTCTGTATTTTTCTCTGTAGTGTCTTATTAATACGCCCTAAA
The DNA here is from genome assembly GCF_029633855.1 of Hoplias malabaricus. NCBI lineage: Eukaryota > Metazoa > Chordata > Actinopteri > Characiformes > Erythrinidae > Hoplias > Hoplias malabaricus. Next base: position 9,977,054 of record NC_089805.1, on the reverse strand, counting down.
GTGTCTCCTTAATATCTCTTTAGTGTCTCTTTAATATCTTTGTAGTGTCTCCTTAATATCTCTGTAGTGTCTCTTTAATATCTTTGTAGTGTCTCTAATATAGTTATCGTTACACTTATATAGCGCCTTTCTAGATACCCAAGGACGTTAGTTATAGTTTCTCTTAAATCTCTCTAGTTTCTCTTTAATATCTCAGAAGTTCCTCCTGTATATGTTTCTAGTTTCTCTTTACTAGCTCTGTAGGTCCTTCTAAATATCTCAGTACTTTCTCCAAGACATTTTTTTTACCTTGAAGGATTTAAGGAGGATCATCGTGAAGTCTCCTGAGCCATTAACACACATCTTAAAGCCTCTGGGTGAATCTGAGAGTTATCGTTTGCTTTGTGTTGGGAAATGAGGAACACGTCCAGACCATGTGTGCGTGCCCAGAAAGTAAACAAGCAAACAAACACAGTACGGATACTGTTACACGCTTCCAAAAGCCAAACAGCTGCTTTTAAAGCTTTTCATAGAACGCTTCCTAATGAAGTTCTGCTGGAACAGCTCAAGTCTGGCGCCACCATAAAAAGATCTACAACTAAGATTTGAACAATCATGCTCTGTGATTTCTATAAAATATGGTGATAACAAGATGCTTATGGTGCTTCTCCACTGTATGATGCCTATACTACTGGAATTTACTCGGCTCTACTCGCTTGTTACCTTTTCCCCCACCTCTCCCCACCTTAAAATGTAGCTGGTGATATCATCGTTAACAGGACGGCTTTGGAAACCAGACCAAAGGTGGCAGAAACGTTAAGCATTGTTTACTCATGGTGTATTGTCATGTTGTTGTTGTTGTTGTTTGGGACTGGACACAGCTCCGTCATCAGTTCAGACAGATCAGTAGAGTTTGTTCCTTCCTTGTTGCAGCGTCCAGCTCTCCCTGGATTCTTTCATCAGCCACCGATCCAAGGAGCGTTTGAACCTCTTCAAAAGACCATGGCGTAATTTTACGAGCTGCCATCGTGAGTCGGATAAAAACAAACGTGATCTCTGCTGCAGCTGGAGATTTTACAGATGGAGAGTTGGTGCTGGACGTCTGCGTTGCTTGGCATAGAGTGACGACTCTTTCTGGACTTAAAGAGAGCAGTGACTAAATATGAATCCGGTTTAAGGTACTTAACTGAAAAGCAAAAAAGCAGAGTACAGTCAAGTAGAGTGGCCAATAGACGTAGAGTGACGAATCCGCACTCTTCAAGGTTTACATATTGCCTTTAGTCCCTAGTTGGCTCACGTTGAATCACAAGCGACCACAAGCGAAAAAGCTGCGATTTTTCTGGTTGGTTACATCCTCTGAATATCTGATCTTTACTTGGATGGGAGCTGTCTGGAGAAGAGTGTGTGACTTGGTCACAAAGAGCCCTGCAGACCATGGGACCACTGTTTCAGCTGCAGACAGCGGGTACAAGTTAAAGAGCAGCCTTCAATGAGTGCATCAAACTACTCCTTGACTTCTAGCTGCTGTCTGCAGCCAGAGCTGTCTGCCAGGCTCTCTCTGTCAAGCACAAGACATTTCCCAGACTTGGGACTGCCAGCTCCTAGTACAAACTCAGGGCAATGTCTGAGTGAACCCCTGTGTGAACAGAGCCGCTAATGTTCCGGAGGATTCACATGGAATACATGTCGTGCCTCCTGATGCTGAAAATCTCCAGCTGTTCGCTACATGTGTGGAAGGGCAACTCTTTATCAATTCTCTAGACATTTTCCAGAGTTCGTATGTGAAAAAAGTAAAGGAACACAAGATTATCTATTTTTGCTCTTGGGCTCCCCCTGTGGTCAAGTGTGTAATACAAAATATAATTAACTTTTATAGCACTTTCCTGTAATCAAGACAAAGCAGTGAAGGGGGTGGTATTGTTCCCTGTTCCAAATGTTACATAGTGCAGTTTCTGCAGTACTGAGCCCAGAGTAGTAGCTACAGAGGCTCTATTCTCCCTATTACAGGCCAGTGGACATCACAGTGATTTTGAAGCTGTAATTTTAAAGTAAAAATACAATCTCGCCATCCTGAGGTGATTCTCTATTATCTCGGGACACCGACAGTTTGGTGGTCTAGGTTTTGAATGGTTGTTATGAGTTCCGTGTTTTTCGTATCGGTCCAGTTTTGAAATAACATTATAATTTTCATTTTCATCTGACTTTTATCTCATACCTAATCTCAGAATAATCGCCTTAAAACGAGTAACTTGTGCTTCATGGATAATTTGACTCCAAATACGTTCACATAGATGGGCAGATGGGCTCATGATGCCAGTATGAGTGGTCCCACTTGCCCTGTGTCATTACTCTGAGCGCATTAAGCACCACTTGCTAAATAAGGAATGCTAGGAAATTGTTAGCAAATGACATTAGCATTAAGCTTGAACTTAAACTAGGACGGAAACAAATGTCTTGGAACAAAGTCGTGGAACAGAAACGAATCAGAGAGGATTTACAGCCCCCCACAGGGAGGTAAAACAGAGCGGTGGCTTTTAGCGCCTCTTATCTCTACCTGGCTCTTAAAACCTGAGCTTCACACTTCCGTGTGCAGGAGGCGAGAGGGGGTCCCAGGCTGTTAGGGCTCCTGTAAGCAGGACACTGGAGGGGGGCAGCGGGGCGTTGTGAGTTTTAACAGCATGTATTGATGGACCATCTGTTTCTTGGTTTGCTTTCTTACCTACTCTCTCTCCCTCTCTCTCTCTCTCTCTCTCTAAACAGTAGATACTACCTCTCTATCTTCCAGTAGACTATAGGCCTAAAAACTGTAAAATCTCCAAAGTTTAATGATTGTTGTTGTTTCCCTGAAGTCTAAGCACATGCCGTTCACTCTGAGCCCTGCGCTGCTTCAGAGCAACAAACCCATATTCGCACTTTCCAAAGACACAATACTTGTCATACATACAACAGAGAGAGAGAGAGAGAGAGAGAGAGAGAGAGAGAGAGAGTGAGAGAGAGAGAGAGAGTGAGAGAGAGCGAGAGACAGAGAGAGAGAGAGAGCGAGAGACAGAGAGAGTGAGAGCGAGAGAGAGTGAGAGACAGAGAGAGAGAGTGAGAGAGAGAGAGAGAGAGAGAGAGAGAGTGAGAGAGAGAGAGAGAGTGAGAGAGAGCGAGAGACAGAGAGAGAGAGAGAGCGAGAGACAGAGAGAGTGAGAGCGAGAGAGAGTGAGAGACAGAGAGAGAGAGTGAGAGAGAGAGAGAGAGTGAGAGTGAGAGAGTGAGAGAGAGCGAGAGAGAGAGAGAGAGAGAGAGAGAGAGAGAGAGAGAGAGAGAGACCTGGAAACCTAAAATTAAAAGCCACAGTAATATTTAAAAAAAAAAGCTGGTGAAATATATTGTTCTCCTCCAAGCATGTTGAGCTCTAAATATGAGTTCCTTTTCATATTCTTTTAACTGTTATTAGGTGTTTTTTTCAGCAAAGAAACTGTGAAACTGGACTTTGGCACAGTATACAGTGATGTGCTAGTGGACAGTGTTTGACCCACATTCAAAACGAGTTCCTTCATGAGGGCGTTCCTTTGGATGCATACAGGCGAGCAGGGTGAGGGTTTGTTTTTTTGCTGGAAATGAGTGAATCACAAATCACATGAATTATTTAACCACTAGCGCTGACTAGAAAATATGTCAGCTTTTCATCTGTGTGACTGCCACGATGAGAAGTTGACCTATTTGAGAGGGATGGAGAGAGAGAGAGGGGGGGGGGATAATTCTATTTACACAAGCCGAGCAGGATTACCAAAAGACGAAGACTCACTTCTCAGGAATCTCCTCGAACCCGACTACTGTCACGACTGGAACAAACATGAGAGCGACTGCATTTCCTTTCATTAACGCTGACATTAACTGCGCTCTATTACCCACCATTCTGCCAACGACCCAAAAAACCCTTACGACTTCCATATGATCTCAGGGCTGAGAAGCTAACTGCTGAAAGGAATGGCGATACGTAAGGTCCAGAGCCAAGGGAGAAATCAGTTGGACCTTTCAAGTGGCTAACACTAAAGAGAGGGTAGAGAGGGTCTCTGATGCTTTTAACTATAAGCCATTTTCTCCAGACTCTTCTTCACCTTGTGAAACAGCTGTTACCCTAATGGTGCTTTTCCACTGCATGGCCCCTACTCTACTTGACTCTACTGTGCTTTTTTGCGTTTCAGTAAGGTAAATTTGGTCCTGGTGAGCCGAGTAGAGACTAAACAAGATGTTCAAACCTTACAGAGCGCTGACTGCTGGTTGCCCAGAGAGAGTCATCACTCTACGCCACGCAACGCAGACGACCAGCACCAACTCTCCATCTGTAAAATCTCCAGCTGCAGCAGAGATCACGTTTGTTTTTATCCGACTCACGATGGCAGCTCGTAAAATTACGCCGTCGTCTTTTGAAGAGGTTCAAACGCTCCTTGGATCAGTGGCCGAAGAAAGAATCCAGCGAGAGCTGAACGCTGCAACAAGGAAGGAACAAGCTCTACTGATCTGTCTGAACTGATGACGGAGCTGTGTTCAGTCCCAAACAACAACAACACGCCAGTACACCATGAGTAAACACCACTTAACGTTACCACTGCTGTTGTTGTGGCTGGTCCCATTACAGAATGTGTTTTGTGACCGTGTGTAGAGCCCAGTAAAGTTGTAGGTACCATGCAGTGGAACAGTGGCCTGGAGCCATCAAAGAATCTGCACTAAGTCCATTTTAAACATGACCACCCCCATGTGGGGGACCAGCTCTGTGAAGCACAAACACGTTCGTTCTGGGATTACAAGGCGGTTTGATTCTTTGGTACTTTTTACTGGTAAAAATGACTTTTACCTCCTTTAGGAATTACAGCGTCCAGGACTGAAAACACAGCTCTCAAAGAATGCGACAAACAATATATTGCTCAACCAAAGAGGAAATCATAAACTTAAAGATGACGAAGAAAGAAACCTCTATTCTCTCAGATGTGCCCACAACATGTTCTGATTAAAGTATTAAGCCAGAGGAAAGCACGAAAATGCAGCATGGTCTTGTTTTCCTGTGGTGAATGCTCTGCTTGTTAACAACTGCTTTTATCATGAAAACATAATAAAAAGAGGAGACACCCCCCTCCAACCAGAAACACCAAGCTGATTGGTTTAGTTTTATTCATCCCTTATCAAACCATACCATTTCCAAACATTAATATCTATGTGCACCATATATGAGACATATGTTTTGTGTTGTTTGTGGTGTCTGTAAACACAGCTCACTTAAAAACCCACAATGCACCACAGTCAGATCAGGCAGATTACAACCTTGTATGTGTACACACATTGAATACCCACGATGCATTGCACTGTGAGCTACAGAATGTGACTTCTGTTGCAGAGTATTGAGCAAATACCCAATCTACGAAACAGTAATTATGCCTGTGACCTTTGAGCCCTCAGACAGCACTGCATTAAATACACGCATCTGAGGAGCTCAGGAATATTTCGACAAACCATAGTCAATAGACATCGTTAATTTATTCACCACAACATCCAAAAAAATGCAACTGTATTATGCACTAAGATTGCGCTAAGCACAACGAAGGTCTTATGTCAACAATGTCTAGAAACACAGCCAACTTCCCTGGCACAGCAGGGCCATGTTGTGGTCTGATGAATCAGCCTTTCAGATTATTCACTGAAGTGATGGACCTTGCGTTGTTGGGGCCAAAGAAGAAAAAGCCCATCCAGATTGTTACCAGGGTAAAGTCTAAAAGCCAGTGTAAAGTAAAGGTGTGAGGTTGTGTGTCTCTGTCTCTCCCTTCAGTAAATTTTCTCTTCTCTCCCCCTACTTCCACCCCTCACTCTTGCTTTGCCTTCGAACCTCTCTCTCCATAGAAACCTATTCACACGTCCGCATGCCAAACCACCTTTGTGCGTGCACACAGCTGCCGGCAGTTATGCACAGCACAAATTCCTATACACAGCACACAAAGCTGAAGACAAACACTCGGTTGAGCCAAAGAGCCGTGAGGTGAGCCTCGGTGGAGGGTTGTTTTTTTGGAGAAGCGTGCACATGTGGATGTGTGTACTGTTCAGGATTGCTGTCAAGTGAGACACTAGTCAAGGAAACTTAATTAAGTCTCAAGGCTGGACTCTCCTTTGGGCGGGGGGTGTTTGTAGGTGTCACTGAAGGCTAATTACCCCCCGGGGGACGGAGGCCTGGATTTACCCCCCACGGACCCCCTCCAGGAGGGCCTGACAAAGATGCATTAAACAGCCACTCTAACAAACCCCCTCTCAGCGACTGCCTGCTGGAGTCCTGCTGGAGCCGTGGTGTTCTTTTCAGTTTTGTTACGTTAGACAGTGTAATGCACTGCAGAGGACCAGTGTGTGTGTGTGTGTGTGTGTGTGTGTGTACGAGTTACTGAGAGAATGCCTGCCTTTCTTAAAAAGCGTTTGGCCACACCAGAGGACTTAATACATCCAGTATCTACCAGCATCAGGGCATCTCTATTCTCTTCTACTCTGTAGTGACAATGGCATGTCTTTCATCTGTAAGTGGTTAATCAGATGTGTTAGGCCTTCTGTTTGGCTCCTGAAGGCCTAAACAATGGGAGAGCTCATTTTCGGATTGTAAAATCCCAAATTAAAGAAATGGACAGTTCTGTTTTGTAATCAGAGAACTGATACAATGCCATCTACATAAAACTATTTTGTGGTGTACTGCTTCCTCAGGGCAAAGGTCAGTGCTAAAGAATCTGTCTGTTAAACTGACCTTTGAGCTGACCTTGTTGTTGCATCTTAGCATCTATCCACTGTTCCCGTGGAGCTGAATTTAGTGTTGCTAAAATGACTTTATTACCAATTCAATTAAAATATTAGGTGTACGAGTAAATGTTGAATGTATTTTGACCTCTGCTTCATTCCAGCCCTAGAGAGGAATGAATTAAAGGAGCGGTCAGCCATGTTCTCCATCGTTATTCCTCATGTTATACTGACCTGGATGTATCAGAGATTTTGTACTGATTGTATTTCAATCCTGTTGACCTCCATGTGGGGACCCACTCTATGGAGCATATACAGGTTAATGCAGGGAACACAGAGCAGATTGATCCTTCATCTAATGTGAGCTGTACTTACAGAAAGACGGAAATACGTACGTAATCATATCGTAAGCATAAAAATGACTAAATGGAGATCGACATTGCTGGCAGCACTCCGTTTTCCAAGACAGACGTAAAACGGAAACAGGAAAATACATCTGTGCAACAGCTTTCTGTTCTCTCTCTCTCTCTCTCTCTCTCTCTTTCTCTCTCTCTCTCTCTCTCTCTCTCTCCAGTAACCTTCCTCTGGATCATGATGGCCAGTTGATTACACAGCCTCTCAAACATGGTTTCGCCTGCGCAGGCAGGTTTTCCACTCTGCTTTGTGTTTACGCCTCCAGGGAGCCAGGCGTTATTTAACGAAGGCAAATAAACACAGCCCAGGAATGAGGAGGAAAACAGAAAAGAACAAGTCTCTGCCTTTGATCAAACACAAAAGCGTGCGATGGCCTTGTGTACATTGAGCGCAGCGTTATGATTGCTTGTTTATTTTTGCGGAAGCTTGGCTCTCCGGCCAATCGGACTCTCGGCCTTCCTGCCCGGGTGACATCATCGTGTGCGGCACGCAGAGGGGCTGACCCGCTGGACACACTGCCTGGGTGGCAGCACCCTGACCAACCGCCCTCAGAGCCAGAACACACCTGCAGCAACTAACCAAACACACACACACACACACACACACACTAAATTCACTGTTCCTCATTTATAGTGTTGGTCAAACACTTGTCAAGCACCCTGCATGTCCGTTTACAACATCACGCAGGCGATTTTCTCCTGACTGATTCACAGTTCTTATCACGGCGATTGTAGCGTACGGGGCTGTAGTGTCGTTTGGAGTTACCCGAGCAGGGAACTGAACTGTCTCTACTGTATAGAATTCAACAGCATTAGCCCCTGCACTTGACCAACCACGCTGGAAGTGACACGACAATAAAAACGCATGGAAACTCTGTACTGTCATTTTGGCTACTCTCTGTTGTGTACGTCTCTCCAAAACAGTGACTTTAAAAGACTTCATAAAGTTCTGTTGCTAAAATATAAAGAAAGACATTGTTTTCAATTACACACCCACACAGAGAGCTTGTAAAATCTCGATAAAACAGCACTGATCGACACAATGGGGCACTCTGGAGTGGCCAAAGGTTACCATGATCAATGCCAAGCCTTGGCTAGGACACGGATCTCTGGAACGAGCTCAACCCAATGCCTCTGGGACACGCTGGAGTTGTGTTTATGATCCAAACACAAATGCTCTTGTGGCTGGATGCCATCACACACTCCTAGAAATGCCTCCCCACAAAACAGTGGCTGATACCGCAGCAAGGGGGTCCAAACACCCTTTGAGTGCCGCTGATTTCAGAGGAAATGTTGAACAAACGTGTCCATACTCCACGGTGTATGGTGCAGCTCTACAGAACTTGGCCAACGTTTCATTGCTAACGCAACCGTCTCAAAACAAGCACACCACAGCAACAAGGCAATTAGTCAGCATCAGTACGAATCCAAGATGAGGAATAAACCCTGTGGCTCAGTGAATGAACTGCTGTTTAACTATTGGATTAAGTGTTTAACTTGTGGATTAACTCCGCATGGGGACCTTCCTGTGGGAATTCTCTGTCACACAAGGCCAGCAGATTGCCCTAGAGGATCGAACACAATCACTGAGCCCTTTGGGCAGTTCCAAATACAGTGGGACAGTGTGTGAAGTACTCGGAAATGGGAATCAGTGAGTAGTAAAGTCTGTTTCATTACAGAAGTACAGCTATGAATATTTGACCAAATTCTCTTTGTTTTTATATAAAGACATAAGGCCTCTTTACAACATTGTCCTAAAAAAGAGAAGGAACCACTGCCTCCCAACACCTTTCTCTGATCAGCATTAAGAAGTAAGTAATTGTGTAGGGAGCAGTAAAAGCAATTGTTTGAGATATGAAGCAGAATCTGGATTGGGCAATGTGTATAAAACGTAGTTTGCTCTTCGTGGATATTTACGTTATTTTGTGACATGTGCCCAGCTCAAAAAAATCACCCTTAACCAGTGTGAAAAATGACCTTCTGTCCCAACAGTTTACAGCACTGTTTCTGTAATTCTTCTTTCAGTGCATAACCGACAGATATGGATTTAGTGAAACAGCGCCACCAGTGGACGGGAGCTCACTTTGCGATTGCAAACTAACTATGAATTATAATGTTCTCTTATAAAGTGCTCTGTTCTTTTTCATCATATATGGACTAATATTGTTCTTGTTCAGCATTCATGGTCATATTTTGATGTTGACACCGATTTTCTCAATATTTTGTTGAGGGGTTTGTTGAGGAAACATTTTGATTCTTGACCTGTCCTCACCCATAAAACACTACGCATTTCCGGGACACTTCTTTCACACGTGGGCATGATTACATCACCTGTTTACATCACAATGCTTGTAGTATACATTTAAACAAGTTGATAAAGTTGTAGATTCAATATTTATTTGTTGAAATTCAGGTCAAAAGGGTTTCACAAAATCACTCCCTTCTGTTTTTTAAACAGAATACCCACAGTCTCAGAATGAAATCTGTGCAGTACCCAGCTACAGAATAAAATGGCACAATTACACTGCATTCTCAACCCTCCAGATCATTTCATTTGTCAGAAGAATCCATATCAGACCAACAGAACCCAAAGCACAAAGTCAGTGAAGATGGGGATAAAGGCGTCCCATGTGGTTCCATTTACGGCCAAAAGAAGTGAGCCCAGTAAATCAGAGACAGAAAGACCTTCGCTCAAATCAAATCACACATGACTCCAGCCTCAGAGTCTGGAGCATCACACAATATCTGCACCATGCTGTACTTCAAAGAAGCAGAGTTTAGATAACGCACAGCATATCACATTACTGAAGAGCCATGGGGTCAATACACTACAGAATATTGCAACACAGGAGGAAAATAAGGTATAAACTATATATGGCCTTCCATTATTATAGTATAATCATGCGCATCTTTTGCCTTTTTATTCTTTATTATTTTCAGGGGAAATATGCAGAGACACTTAAATACATCCCTCCAAATTTCGGTCTGAGAAGTGGTTGCATTTTCTGCTTCTCACTGATTACAAACTCATCCTAAATACACAAATCACAACTCCTTTGAAGTTCTAGGGAAAATATTCTTTTGTGTCTGATTTCTTGTCTATTTTTGTATCCTTTTCTTAACAACTCCACGTCCTTTCAGACCCACATTTTTTAGTTGTTCTTCTCACGATAGAAAGACGGACACAACATTTGAAATTATGACATTTCTCAGTGAAGAAAACTGTAAGTGTTGTTGATCTGATGGAGAGCTCTGCTGTAACACCAGGTCTCGCCTCTACAACACTTGCTATTTTTTTAGTCCAGTCTTTTTAGTCAATCGACTTTCCCCTTCTTTCTGCAGTTAATTCTCTTCAGAAATGTTTGGTGAAAATGAATCACGAGATTTGATTGAAAATTAAATAAATGAAATGAAGTCTTTTACTTTTAGACAGGGCTCTGTATAAAAACTCTATTGCTTAATCACTTAATTATTATAGTTAAATCACATAATTAAATACATAAAACAACAGCACAGACAACGTCAATGTCCTTTATGGGTATATGATACAAGATACAAAAATAACAACAACAAGCACCTGTCCATTGAATTCTATTACAAATATGTTTTAAATATATTTGCTACACATTTCTTAACACAGTGAAATATCTGTTACTGACAGAAGGGTCAACGAAGTTGCACTTTAATATATCAATATAAAAGAAATTATATTATTAGTATGACAGCGGTTCACATATAACAGAGTTTAAATGCAAATAATATAGACCTTTAATATCTTAATAACTAATGAGTGTCGGTGTTTACAGGATAGTGCTGCCATTCAGAATTAAACACGGAGCTGCCGTAGTATTTGGACCGTGAGGAACGCTGACATTTACTGATTCACACAAGAATAAATAAATAAATAAATAAATACATTTCCTGAACACCTGTGTATCATAATTACACGCAGAAAAGAGTCTGAAAGAGAGGGAAGATGAGTGATAATTGTTTTGGAGTGAGTCTGTAATAATGGGTAAGTGTACGAGGTGTTTACGTTTAAAATTTAAATAAAACGCTAAAACTTAAAACAGGTAAAAACGTGAACAGATGGTTTAAAACATTAAGATATAATTAAAAAAAACATTTTCAAGTCAATGGGTTATTGCTGGTATTGATTATTATAAAATAAATATATATTTTTTTATCTCTTTATCGTGACTTTTATTTTGGTGCGGAGTGTTCTCGTGCTCTGAGCTGAGGGGTATGTTTACAGTAGTGTAGGTTACATTTATACCTTTATACAGTTGTAATTATGGGTTGTTGTTTGTTGAATACAGACCACAGGCTTTGAGCCTGTTGTATTTCTGCAGTGAGTGAGTGTTCGGCACCTGTTACTGCGACTCTGCCGCCCTTCATCACCACCACCATCCTCCTCCTCCTCCTCCTCTCGCGCTTCCCTCTTCATAGAGCTTCATAGAACAACACGATGATGTACGTTACTCACGTTTGGTCTCGCGGTGTTTTACTTCTGTCTTGAGTTGATCTCTCACTGAAAATTCACACACTTTTTTATTGTCATTTTAAAAACTTTGTTTGTTCGTTCGTTTTTCGTTTTCTCCGCTCGGTCTTTATTTCCCTCGCTTCTTCTTTTTTATGCATTTTTGATATCCGTTATATTCATGTTTATGTTGTTTTTTTGTTTGTTTGTTTTTAATTAATGCAGAAAATTCTTCGTTAAGATTTTTACACGATACATCATTTAAATGCAGAATTATAAAATGTAAAATTTTGTGTTTCAATTTTTTTTTTTGAGGAAAACTAGAAATTTGATATGGATATTTTAACAAAGAAAATATTTAAGCAACGTTATTTAAATTAAATAAATATGCAAAAAATGCTATTGTAAATGTAAAGAATATAATTTAATATAATAAAGTTAACTTTATATTTTGGATATTTATTCTACAATTCTATACACTTTTGTAAAAATCTGTATAAGGGATATAAAGGGGTGTTGTAAACACAGATTAAACATAGATTACTGATCTACTGATCGCAGTAGGCATGTGGATATATATATATATATATATTAATGTCCAGCCCTGAGCAGTCATCAAAGTTCTCCTAAAAGCGTTAACACTCTGGCGGCTATTGTTTCTGTTTGTTTCTTGGCCTCCGTATTTATTCAGCATTTTCTCCTATAGCAGGTTAAAAGTCCTGGTGTATGGTGTGTATCAGGTGACCCGGGTGTAGCCTCGTGTCAGAAACAGCATTAAATCACAGTCTGATCTTCAAACACACTCAGACACACACAAGGAGAGAGAGAGAGAGAGAGAGAGAGAGAGAGAGAGAGAGAGAGAGAGAGAGAGAGGCGATTGCCCTCTCACTGCCCTCACACACACACACATTGTATTGTATTCAATACTGTCCATACTACGCTATACTGAACTAATACAGAGTACTAATAATGAACACTGAAATAATGAATATTAATACTATACTGATATTAAATGTGATGTTACTGTCAATAATGTATTAATACTGAATATTATATTAAAATATACAATACTAACAATTAATAAATATATAATATGCATAGAATAATACGCAAATATGAAATACTGTATTAACACTGATAAACACAACACTATAAACAAATAATAAATAATACAGTAATATTAAATGCGAATACTGATTAATTAACTAACTTTAAACATTATGCTAATTCAGAATAGTGTATTAACAATAAATACACATACTGAATACCGTAGTAATACTGAGTACTGAACTAATACTAATCCTGCTGCTGGACCCATTGCGTTAAAGAGAAAACCAGGTCCAGAGGTGTAGGAATGGTCATATGCCAAATAAATCATATCAAAACACTATTAAACAACGTTATTTTAGCGATAACATTAAAATGTCGTCAATGCGTCCGCCTCTGTTTGATTTCCATATTTCTCCTGTTATTCCCAGGTCCTACAAAAATTCACAAAAGCGTCTGAGAAATGAAAGCATTAAAATAAGTCTATGCACTGTTTTATTAATTGAGGTTTTCAGGGCAAGTTCATTCTTTACACGCGTTAAAAACGAGGGTCTGATTTCGCGTTCTCTACATTTCTGAAACGTCTAATGCATCGTTTAAAAAAAACTAACGTAAAACGTTGACGAAGGCAGGTCTCTAAAAAAACAATGGCAGTAAATAAAGAGAGAATACATAATGTAAGAGCATTTCAACACAACGGGAGAGGATGAAGTGGACGAATGTGGACAGTGGCAACGCTCCTAACACATTCAGTCTCGGGGGAAGAAGGAAATAAAATACATTTTCACGTATTTTTTACGTATTCTGTTGTTTTCTCGAGTCCAGAAAAAGCCGCACAGATATTTACCACAGTTTCAGACTCGGACTCAGACTCCACGGTGAAGGCCTCGCGAGAAAAGCACATTCCTGCGCGCGGTCCCCCATCAGCTGCCCCCCAAATACAGGCACGAGGGGGAGGGGGGAGGGGGAGGAGGTCTCACGCCGGCAGCAGCCCCCCTCCCGCTCCTTCTTTTCTCTTCCATCCAAACGATTCCAAAGCGCTTTCCCTCTTCAATTGAAAGAGAATAAAAGAGATGTTCTCATTAACGCCACTCTTCAGTCCCCGCGCGTGTCCCATGCGCGCGCCGCGTCCTTCTCTCTCTCTTTCTCTCTCTCTTTCTCCCTCTCTCTCTGTGTGCGCTCGAGCGAGCGAACGAGCGCGAAGGCGGACCCCGAAAGCAGCTGCAGCTCCACATCTGCTCGCCGCACGTGACGCTAAAGAAAAATAGGAACAACATCTGGGAAAAATAAGTTTGATTCAGGTGCCTCGCTTTGCTTCCCTTTGGCTCGCGCCACTAGCCTGAACCCCTCGTATTCCGCCCAGATGACCGGAGACTGAGCTCGAGGCGGAGGGAGAGCCTTCCTCGAGGCCTGGTTTATACCCAGAGGCCTGCATCAGTCCAAACCGCGGCTCGTGGTGTAGGCCGTGGACCGGAAAGGTCTCTTTAGGGGGGTTTTATTTTGGAAAATCAGGGAAAACATTGGCCATATCTATGCATCCGTACGCGCGTGTTATGTATATTAACTGATACATACAGGGCTTCCAAATGTGCCTCACCCACTCCATTTTCATCAGGCTCAGTGACTTTATCAGAATCATATTTAACCTATAGGATGTACGCCATTTTCTATTTCTATTTAACGTCATCCTCATTACGGGAAATACGATATTTTTGCAGTAAATGACAACTCATAAATCCAGGATTCATTCATAAAACCGCCGAACTCGGGTTCTGTTACCATTTAAAATTTCTTTTAATTTGATTTGATTTTTGTTTTTACAAAACTATTGTCCGTTTGTCTCTCTTTTTTTAAACGAACCAATATCTCCACCATTAAATATTATTAAAGTACTCTACAGAACCCTGGGCACATGATGAATGTTGTGATGTCTGTGGTAATGATCCTATACATAACTTTGGAATGGAGCTGTTGAAGGATGTTGTTGTCAAAAACATTTTTATTAAACGTTAGAAGACCTACGACCTCTTGGTTATTGGTTTAGTGTAAATACATATACACACACGCGAAGTTAACCTAGAATCATGAAACTAATGATAATGCGAACGTATAAAACGAAGCACTTTACACTAAGCGATAAAATGCAGTGGAATGTAATGGTCTTGTTTATTTACATTTGTATAAACGCAGTACTATGTTTTTTTCAGTGGTTGGTTCTAAGTCGTTGCAGTAAATCGCGACCTGACCCCCCCCCCCTCCACACACACACACACACATACACCACCGTGACCCCGCGCGCTCGCCCTCCGCTTTCCTGCCATCTGCGAATTCCGCGCGTGCTTTTAAACCCATTTCCACACCTTCTTCAAACGGAGCTCTGATTCTCCACATCATCTTCGCTCGCGATGCTTTTCCCAGACCTGCTCTCTCTCTCTCTCTCTCTCTCTCTCTCTGTGATTGTAACGAACAGGTGCCAGTGTTTGAGCCAAATCGCTCATGTTGTACATTTACAAATGGTTATATTAATCACTACGCAGTCCGCGTACAGTACGCACACAGTTTACGAATAAAGTGGAAGGTTGGTGTTGTCTTTGAAGTGAAGAGCGAGTTTTGTCTAAATTATTATTTACCGCTGAGCTGTAAACTGTAGCGTGACACGTTTATAACTCACCACAAAGATGTTATAATATTTAATACGTAAATAGACAGCCCGTGAATGTTGTTAATTTCGTTATATTGGTAAAAAATTACACAATAGTTCTGCATTTTTTTATTTTTTATTATTATTGTTATTATGGCAAAACGTTAACATTTTAATTACAATTTTAAATATTTTCGCGCTCTATTAAACCTTTAGGATTTATTAAATAAATCAGCGTGTCTCAGGGGACGTTTATTAAATAGGTGTCACTATTAATAATATCTCACTATTAAAAATACACATATAATGTAAATTGTCAGTAATGACAGTAGCTAACGTTAACTAATGTTCTGTTATTGTGAATTATTATTATTTATTATTATCTTTAAGAATAATGTTAATAGAAATAATACTAATTATCATAATGACGCTTTACGTCATAAAGGACAGATTTTTGTATCTAATTATCGTTAACAATACTGGTCAATAATAATGTGTTAAACCATGTCTCAATTAATTACAAACTAATAGTAAAGTAATGATAATTAAATTAGTTACAGTCCTGAAAGAAGACTTCATTATAATATCAATGTATTACTAATAATTAGTAGTTATTCATTATTACATTGTCATTTTGTTATTTTTTTATTGTTATATTGTTTTGATAAACTTCATTTTAAGCAACGAAAACAAAACACAACCTGCAAGTTTTAAAGTCCATTGCATTTTCACTGATGCATTGTTTTGACTTGAATTATGGCCCCGTTACAGGACTGTGCTACAGCTGCTATTTTAATAGAGTTTTTATTTGAAATAAAACGACAAAAACAACGTGAAGGGGCTAATAAACTGGCCTCTGAAGCATGACATATTCAAACCAGTTTTATTTCATAGGAAAAAAAAAACATAAACAAACAAACAAACAAAAAAACAAAACATAAATCCAAACATATATTTACAACATAAAAACACAGATATGGCACGAGGACCCCAGATCCAGTCTTGTTTTCTGACCAGCATCAATAAATAAATAAACGTCTCAGGACCCAGAGTGGAGGGAGGGAGGGGGGGAGAGACGGAGAAGGAATGTCCAGATATGAGCCGAGGCTCTTTCTTCCATCAAATAAATTCCATGAGCGTGTCCTGCTGCTGAAGTATGGAGTCTGTTTGTCTGTCCAGAGACTAGGCCGCATTGTCCGAGCACATAGAGAGAGAGAGAGAAAGAGAGAGAGAGAGAGAGAGAGAGAAAGAAAGCTCTCACACACAGCTCCTCAGCCTTGAGCCAGATGTGTACAAATGTGTACAGATGTGTACAGATGTGCGTGCAAGTTCCTGGTGCTCGGTCTGTCCCGAGTGCTTGCCATGCACGCTCCAAAAACTCTCCCCCATTTTTCCTTTGTGTAATCCGAGTACACTGCTCTGAACGTGGAGCTCTGGCTGCTGCTCCGCTCTGCGCTCCTGCTGCTCCAGGAAATACGTAAACCTGCACAGAGAGAAAGAGAGAGAGAGAGAGAGAGAGAGAGAGAGAGAGAGAGAGAGGTCAGAATCACTGGCGTCCACAGCATGTATTAATCTGTTCTGTCGTTGATAGCTGTGCATACAATAGATTTTCAAATGATCACTGTTTTTAAAACCACAGAATACTTTATGGAACTGGGAACAAAGCTCATATGCAGTTTTTTCCAGTCCCTATCAAAGCCTTTATAAAACACAGGCCTGAAAATCTCTATACACTCTTTAAAACTGACTCTTTGTAAAGACAATGGGTTGTATTTAGAACTGTGAGTTCTAGGATAACACTGTTCTTCCAAAATAATGCTCTTCTGTTGTATTCTGTAGAGAACACCATAGACAACACCTCCTCCATCAGTCTGAAGAACCATTTTAACCTGCAGATCATTCTGTGGTTTAAACTAAATAACCCTTTTAAGAACCCTCTTTATAAAAGGTGCACAGGGAGCTTTTTTGTAGACTTTATTATGATTTAAATTTCCGAACAGATTAGCAAACACAGACCAACATAAACAGTCCCTGAACCTGAAGTGCTACCGGCTTCATTTACCAGGTTGGATCAAGGAGTCAGGGTCATGTTTTGGGGCAAATAAAGCCTGCCACACTGCTACTAAAGCTCCCTGTGTGATGTAGGGTTAGGGTTAGAGGTTTAGAGGGTCTAGGATAGGCTCTGGGCACACGCTGGAGAACTACCGTGAGTATACCACCCTCTGCTTTGATACTGGAATTTTTTTTGTTTGAAATGACATCATACTTTGGAAAACAAAGCTGGCCGTTACAGCAGCTGACCTTCAGCATATGTCAGTGTCAACATGTGGACCGTCTGAGTGGCCTAATTCATACACAATGATAAAAACACATGTGTGTGATGACTGCTGACACACACATGTCATGGGAGAAGCCTGTTGCATGGACTATTCTTGTCTAACGCACTCATTTAAACTTGTGCATAAGGCTTGTGTAATGTTTGCAAATGACTTCCTTTTTAAAAATGGTATCTAACTTCAGAGTGGTATGAAAAAATGGTTAAAAATGTACCCACATCGCCCCTCTATCCACTTTAGTATCAAGAGTCCTGAGGAGTAATACTATGTCCTTTGATGGCTTGGTTTACTTTGCAAATGACTACCTTTTATGTATAAACTGTAAGCCACACAATGCAGGAATATGTTAATATATAAAAGCTGCTAAGGGGAGCTGTTACAAGCTCGTATACGTATCCAATCCACAGACGTGTATATCGGTTCAACAAGCTTTTGCAAATGACTACAATTCCCGGAAATGCACAGCTAAAACTACCAGAGAAAATATCACAAAGCAGTAAAAGCTTGGACAATGATGTCTGTCTCAATGTACACCAACCCTTAAATTTAGTCATCCTCTAAGTGTATAGGAAATGTAACATGCTGAGCAAATGACTACCATTTTCCCTCCAAAAAGATGCCACCAACAAATGAAAGCTTAGGCCCGTGTGAACCGTGAGATAAAAAAGGTTTGTGTATGAGAACGCAGGCCGCAAAACTATAGGCTATAGAAGCTGAAACTGTGTCAAAAATATCCTCTAAATGTAATCTCTGAATGACTACGAAACATGACTACCATTCCCAACCCCAACAGTCTTCAAAATAAGAGTAAATACAATGAAACTATAAAAGCTGCTTGAAATGCTGCAACGCATCACCAAACCAAGTCATACATCCTCTAGTTTCTCTAAGTTTCCACAGTAATAATGATGAAGGTTCTTCAAAGGTTCTTTACAAAACTCAAATGGTTCTATGTAGAACTGTTAACACTCAGAACAGACTTTGCACTGTAAACCCTTGGACTCACGAAGGAAATGTTATATATGATTCAATAAAGAACCAAATGAGTGCTGCTACTTTTATGTTCTCAACTTTGTGTCAATAGAAGAACCATTATAAAATATGTTCTGTACATAGAACCATACACAAGTCTTTCCCCATCCTTCGGAAGAAGCATGTTGTTCATGTTTTTGTGTAGAACCCTTGTCTGAGAGTGTGTTAAATAAGCTCTGCAAATGACTACCATTGTCCCAACTAAGAGTAATCATTCAAAAATATTACGGTTGCAATTGTCTGACACTACATCAAAGCAAACCCTACCGTCTTTATTTAAAGGTGGCACTATTGATATGAAAATACTTTGCAAATGACTTCCATTTCTGAAAGCTGAAGCTCCTGGTGCTTTTGCAGCCATTTCAAACCAAAACCTATATCCTTCTCTTAAATATTTGCATGGGATTGATTCCACCACCTCCTCCAAATAATAAAACAAAGACCAAAGCAAATAAACATAAACAAACAAATAAAACAAAAACAGCAGCCATGCAGAACAGCTGGAAAAGCAGCTTTGCGAATGACCGTTATTCCACACCAGCGCCGCGCTAAAGGCCCGTACACCCACTCCCCACGACTCCGAGGTTTGCGTACCGTGCTCGCGCCACCTTTCCCTCCTCGAGCGTGGGCTCCGTCGCTAGTGGGACGTCGACACGGACCACGCGCCCTCCATGCGCCACACGGAGAAGGCGTAGCTGAGGCGCTCGTGCGCCACGTAGCTGCAGCTGCTGGACACCTTGGAGTCCAGCTCGTCGCTCTGCAGCACCTGCCACAAGAAGTCGATGTAACGCGCGGCCAGCTTGAGCGTCTGGATCTTGCTGAGCTTGTCCGACGGCAGCGTGGGGATGATCTTGCGCAGGGACGCGAACGCCTCGTTCAGCGACTGCGTGCGCTGACGCTCGCGCACGTTGGCCATCACGCGCTGGGTCTGCAGCTCCTCGAAGGACTGCGGGCTGCTGCTGCCGTTGTGGCTCGCGCTTCCTCCCGCGCTCCGCTTGCCGCGCTTCCCTGGCGGTGCGGGACTCCCCGCGTTCGCGCGCCTCTTCCGCGCGCCCCCGCGCCTCTGTGGCCTGGCGTCAGCCGCGGCCGCCTCCTCCTCCTCGCTTGCGCTGTTGCTGTTGCCGAGGCTGTCAACGGGCGACACCGGGGAACTCGACTCCTCGGGCGGCGTCGACTCTTCGTCGAACATAGCGCGCTAGTGAGACGGAGAAGGGCACGCGTGGGCGTGGGGCTGTGAGTGTCTGTGTGTGTGTGTATATGAGTGTGTGTGTGGGGGGAGGGGGGCTCTTTCTTGTTTGAAAAAAAAAGCTCTGGTGAGGGTCTCGCGCAGCGCTCGCGCTGTGGCCCCGTGCGCCACGCTGTGGGTTTTTTTTCTTGCTCGGATCCGGACACACTCTTGGAGCTCTTATAAAGGAGGACAAGGGGCAAGATGCGATGGGAGGAGCCGAGGGTGGGAGGGGCCACTGAAAAAAAATTAAAAAGAAAACAACAAAGTTATACAAGAACCCCAGAAAAGTCCAGTCCTCCAGAAACAAGAGGAAAACAAGAGCGCGATTAAACAACTTTTCACCGTCAGACTCTAACTGCCCAGGGCTCATCTGACTCTGTTAAACCTACCTCATAATAAACAAGAACAAAGCAGCAGAATAAAATCACACCATCAGTTCAAATCACAGTCAATACTATACTATACTGTTATTACTATGTTATAACATTGACTAATTATTATAAACTATATGGACATTGATTTATGAACAGTATTATTAGAGCATCGTTATACTGATATTACTGTGTTATTAGAATCTGTATTGCTCTAATAATAATAATTATTATAAAATTAAGTAAATTGACAAATACATTATTTGTTTTTACTGTTAATAAAGACAATACTATTACAATATCATTATTATATCATTAACCTATTATTATAATAGATATTTGCTAAATAATAAAACACCCACAATAGATCAAGATAAAACCTTAAGCCGAAGGGGAGAAGGGTGAACACAAAGATAGTGAAAGGAAAAGCAAACAAACAAACAAACAAAACAAAATAAAACAAAACAACAAAGTTGCAAAACAATAGGCAAAACAACAGACCACATTTCACCTCGTTTAGCAAACACTATTCTGTTATTATTCTGATATTTCATTTAATTTAGAAAGACATTATTATTATTATTATTATTATTATTATTATTAGTAGTAGTAGTAGTAGTAGTAGGAACGGAAATGTAATGTATTTGATAATAAATTGTAGCAGATATATGTATATACACTGACAAAGGGCAGTATTCATACATCAGTAATAGCCGCATTTGTTTGTAATAATGATGAAAGCATTAGTACATTTTAATAATTACAGTGTTATTACAATTTCACGTGTCTCCTTTGAAGTTTGGTTGAGGGACTGGCGCAGGGCTCGTGCTGTGGCTTTTTTCTGGAGCTCCTCTAGTGTGGAGAGAGCTAAATGTAAGCGGGTGGAGCCTGGAGTGGGAGGGGCTGAGTGACAGGAAAAAAAAAGCAGTTTCGTTTAAAGGAGAAAACCCCAAAAATAATAAAATCTGCTGCTGAAACTTTGAGCTATTTTACACTTTAAACGTGTTAGTGAAAATAGCAAAGGACAACTATTTTTGCTAAGAACAATGACTACACAGTACTGTGCAGAAGTCTTAGGCCCCTAAGATAATGATATATATTTAAATTAATGCCTTCTCTGTGAGGTTGGTGCTTGTATAAAGTTATATATAATCACAGTAAATACAAATAATAATACAAATAATAATAATAATAATAATAATAATAATAATAATTAATAAATAATTTTATATAAAGTAGTAGGTGAGAGTGAGTTTGAAGAACAATGTTTTGTTCAGATTCTCCTTGATTTGCATGAATTTATTAAATCAACAGCACACATTATTTAAAATCGTTATTTATTTATTAACCGGTAAAACTAGATGTTGGATGATAACCTCAAATAATACAGACTCCACGAGGAGAGATTTGGACAAAGTTAAACCAACACATTCACACACAGAGTATCACACTGGAATAATGTTATTGAATTTATTCTAATGTTGGGTGTTATTTGTTGTTTGTTTGTTTGTTTGTTTTTATCATATAAACTCTTACTGCTCAGATAAATAACTTTTTAAATCTCAATCTCTGGAGCCTAAAACATTTGCACAGTGCTGTATATTAAATACATTTTGGAGGTAGACATTGTTTATTAATAAATTGCCACTGCTTCTAATAGTAATAATAATGATACAAATGGTAAAAGTTGTTAATAAAGATATATGGATATTAATAGGGAGTATAATATGCTAAAATGTATGTGTTTATATATGTAT
Organism: Hoplias malabaricus; assembly: GCF_029633855.1. Taxonomy (NCBI): domain Eukaryota; kingdom Metazoa; phylum Chordata; class Actinopteri; order Characiformes; family Erythrinidae; genus Hoplias; species Hoplias malabaricus. The sequence goes on along the minus strand of NC_089805.1, from coordinate 9,955,020 downwards.
AAATGAGCATAGCCATTATTATGCTAATACTATGCTATTATAGTAGCTATCGTTATATAATATTACCATTAAAACACTACTATTTCCGGAACCACTACTACTGCTTCCTCTGCTGCTGTTGCTACTAACAACAGCAACGACAACAACGACAACAACAACAACACTGGATCTCAGTAATTCAGATTTCCAGTCTATTATTGAATTAGCCTCAGAACAAGTCTGTTTAGTCTGGACACTCCTCTGTGTTTATGCGCTGTGGTGAGGGCTGAAACGTGGGTCAGATTTGGCGCTGAGTTCTCTGACGAACCAAACGTGAGGCTAAAGACAAACAGCTGAAACTGGGACCCCGCTGTGCACTCGCGCTTCTTTAAGCTTCCACTGGGAGGCGCAGCGCTGAAAGTTATGGTGATTCAACACGAAATAATAATCCCCGTCTCCGTCATCTGCGTCATACTGACCACTTCATACAAAGTAACGCCCACAATTTACAGCGTAGTGTATTCTGCACGAAGACCACCCTTCGTTTATTCCAGTTCCAGTCAAAACAGCCATTAACTTTTCATTTTTCAGTTTCAGGAAGAAAAAAAAAAATACCAGGAAATCACCGAGAATGCTCAGTAACTAAATATAGCCCCAGTCTTCACCCTGCGACCCCCTCTGCCTTAATTCCAGCCTTCACTTCCCAGGGAGAGTTCTCCGCACCTCCAAATGTTCACCGCACCGTCCATTTGATGATGATGAGGTCTGGGCTCAGGGGCGGGCAGCCCACTGCTCTCTGATTTTGTGTCCGTTCCCTTCAGATTTCTCTGTATGTTTGAACGAATGGTTAAATGTTTTCAATAATGTTTTTCATTTATTTTACTCTTCTCTCTTCTTTTCTAAAACCTGTAAATTACAAATGCACCTAATACGTCATAAACAAAGGGTGGTCGTCAAAGCTTTTAAATTTGAAAGTTAGCGAAACAGTAAACAATAAACAGTAAACATGAAAGAGTAAGGTGTCCGGTCTGTGAAAGGTGCAGTTACCTGCTGTAACACGGAGCTGTCCTTGGTCCTGGAGCAGGTCTAATACACCTGAGCACAGGTGTGGCGAGGGCATCTAACATCTGGATCCAGGTGTTACAGGTCCATCAGGTCACAGTGGAATTCTCGGGTTTATTAACTTTCCATTTTTTTTAGTTTAGACATTATGAGTGTTTAAGAAAATAAATCAGACATAAAGAGCGTGTGATGCATTTGAATATTTTAGAAATGAAAACTAATAATTTATTATTATTATTATTATTATTAAAAATAAAATTTTAATATACATAATTATAACAACATATTTTTTAAATATGTTAATTAAACACACAACTACAATAATAATAATCAGAACAACAATAATAATGATTATTACTGTTATTATTATTATATTTTTTATCATCCTAGTGTGCAAAAGTCAGAGACCACCTTGACTTTTTTTACACTCCAAAGTCATTAACTGCATTCTGTTTTCTGTTAATTCTGATGACATTATTTAAAAAACTAAACTTTCAGGGGGTCTCCGAGTAATGTACTGCCTCCTATAGCCCTGACCTCAACATCGTCAGATTGGATTCATTACATCAAGAGAAGGATTTAATCATTTTCTCTTAATGCGCTTTTAAAAGCCGGATATGAATAAAAAATGTAAAAAAAAAAGACGTAAAACGGTGTTTTATTCCTGAATAATAATAATAATAATAATAATAATAATAATAATAATAATAAACAGCTGCTTTTTCTCCCTCTATTGAAGTTTGTTCTCATTTAAACGGATGGAATAGTAATTTGATCCTACACGGCTGGGTAAAATAATAATCATTCAAATTAAATTAATAATAAAAGCACCACGCTTCTTCGCCATTTTCCTGAAGCTCTTTTAAAGGTCAGTGTCTGAGCAGATTCACTTTTCCTTGTTATGTTTTAATTAAAATAAACTCTCGGTTCTCAAAATGCCCGTTTCTTGGCAGTGCCCCTCCGCTGCTACTTCTCCAGTAACTCGGTCATGAAGGAGATGTAGACGATGGCGAGTTTCAGCGTCTCTATCCTGGAGAGTCTCTTCTCGTACGCGAAGGTCGGCACTTTCTTGCGCAGCGCGTCAAACGCCTCGTTCAGGCTGAACATGCGCTTGCGTTCCCGGATGTTGGCGGCCTGCCGCTGGACGTTGGAGATCACGCGTTTCCTCTTCGCTCTCCCACCGCGGGGAAGCCCACCGTAGACGGTCGCTGGGTCGGGACTGAAGTCGAGGGTTTGAGTTACGGCGCCGGAGCTCAGGTCTCGGTGTGATCCTTGCAGGCTGAGGTGGTTCAGGTGGTCCAGGTGGTCCAAGTGGTAGGAATGCGGGGCATCCAGGCCTTCTGCGGGTCCGAACACATCTCTCGCCGTCGTGTCTGCACAGTTTATATCACTGACAAAGTTGAACATTGCTGGGTCAAGCACTGGCCTTTGAGTGTCCATAGCTCAAAGTCAAAATGTAGCAATCACGGGGGTCCAAGCACCTGGACAAATCTCACAAGATTTCATGTCTGATGCACAAAGGGACAGTGTCCAAGGTCATTTATAACCTTGCTAGGGATTAAGACCCAGCGAAGGAGTCGTCCAGCCTATAAGCCTAATGAGTTTTGACGGACAGCGGTTCAGGGTCGCGTGGATGGTATTCACTCTGGAAATCCCATTCCCAGCAACAACGGCAGTTCCTTTATGGCACGGGTCCAACAGGCCTGGTCCTGCTGTTTCAATAAAGTCAGTCAATTCACCTCAGCTTTCATGTCCTTAGGTGTGGACCGAATCCATTCTCTGAGCCCAGCCTAAGCCCAGCTGAGTGAAAGAGAGAATGAAAGAGCAGGAGAGGTCCATCAGTCCTCCAAACGCTGGTTCTGCCATTTGATCTCTGGGCTGCTTAATGATGTCCCGAAGAGGAGAGCCTCTTGACAAAGGGTCACCCCGTCCTGTTTGCTCGGTTTCCCAGCACACTGAAGGCTAAGTAATGAGACTTCTGTTACTTAAACGGCCAGTGTTGGAGACCAAATATAACATTCCCCCAACAGTGACCAATACTCGAGGCTCCTTTCTTTTGCAAATTAGCGCAAATAGCTGCCTGTTCCCATGGAAGAGGGAGACCCTTCCTCTGGAGCCTCTGCCATAAAACTGAAGCTTTACCTGAGTTATAAGTCAGGTCATGTTTTGAAAACTTAAACATGTGGCGATAGAGGTTCCTCAGAGATACACTATATGGACAAAAGTATTGGTACAGTCCACTTAATCATTGAATTTAAGCGTTTAATTCAGTCCCATTGCCACAGGTGAATAAAATCAAGTACATAGCCATGCTATGGGTCTAAAAACTTCACAAAATTCAGGCAAGGTACTTTAACACACTGTGCACCTCAGCATTCTGTAACTTTGCATGATCTGCCACTTTGTGGCTGAGTTGCTGTGGTGCACAGTGTTTTAATGTTGTTCAATAACTGTAGTGTGTCAAACCTGCTGTTAGAGCTGCAACTCCAAGGAGAACCAACTCCATATTATTGCCATTAATGGTTCATGGAAATGAAACCTTTAGGTCTTAAAGACGTCCACTTCAGAAGAACAAGTTTTGGTTCACTAAAGAAACATTCAGTGGCTGGTTCTTTAGAGACAACATTTGTAAACGAAACTCTAAATGTGTGTTAGGAGCAGCTTTTAGAGGAATGTTAAGCATCACAATGTTAAAAAGTAGTCACAGGACCCTGGGCATCACTGACCACCAAGGTGACCAAAAAAGACCTAAAAGAGTCATAAGGGGGTCATTCAGGATGGGGTTTGTTCTTGAGCCGGTCAGTTGCTGTAATATGATATAGGATATGAAATATGGAACTAGAGTTGACCTGCGCGATTTCCTGTGTGTGTGTGTCTCTGTGAGTGAGTGTGTGGTGATTTAAGAGAGTAGTTCATTCCCTCTTTTTTTCTGTCTGTATTAGGCCTTTGAGAGAGTCTGCGCTGATAAGGGGTCTCGGTCTAGGGGTTATTTATGCAGAGTAATCAGAAAGGTGTGAGATGATGGCGCTTGTGCAGAACGTCAGATAAGGTGAGTGTCGGGGAATTAAGAGAGGGAGCATTTCCAGCCAAAATGTTGGACAGTGATTTTAAAGGTGGCCAAAACCTTGATGAGTGTTTACTTCACATTGTGGGGAAAAGGATGCTCAATTATGGAGCAACAGCACTACCTGACAAAACCCAGCTTCTATTCATCTGGAAAGGCTTTACACTGTATAGTAGAACATTTCTGTGAGCATTTGATGGCAGCTAAAAGAGTCTTTGTGAAGGCCTCTGTATCTTCAGAGAACCCATTCCAATGCTCAGGGCCTTTACTCTCTTCTAGCCAACACTTGGCATTGGGCATGGTGATCTTAAGCATGACCTCATGTAAAGATACTTCAGCTGAACCCATGCTATTTTATGCTTTTCTATGAAGATTGCACAAAATGTGTGAGTGCAGTTTTTCACATTGTAAAGCAGCTTTATTCAATGTTACAAGGGTGTCTACAAACTTTTGGACACAAAGTGTTATCATAGAATAATTATTACTGCAATCTGTAAATACAGAACCACAAAAGGGAACTCTCTCTCTCTCTCTCTCTCTCTCTCTCTCTCTCTCTCTCTCTCTCTCTCTCTCTTGTCTGTCTGACTCTTCTGTTTTCCTGGCAGCAGGATAAACATGATGTGCACATTCCTGCCGTTGCCATGGAGACGCTGAGAAAGCACAGCTGGACACGGAGAATATGAGGTAATCCTGAGCTCCTGAGCCCCGGGGGCTGCTGGGTAAATATTGATTTTAAATAAGAAATAAAATAAAGGGAGGGGGAAAAAAAAGGCAGCAAAGAAACAATGACAGTCGTTCCTCAAACACAGTAAACGTTCAGAGCTTTCACTGACGACTGCGCTCTGAACGAACACTGCTCCTTCCGACGAGGGGCATTATCCTGTCCTTTCAAACGCCACCCTCCATTTGGTTTCCACTCAAACTTACAGCTAAGTCCAAGTCATAGGTTCAACAGATACCAATAATCCACTTACACAAGGAAGGAAAAGTCAATGAAAACAAGTGAAAAGAACGATTAAACAATACAGAAACACTGAATCACTGAAGAGCATCCCCTTGTGGAGCAGTTCTTATTTCTGAGTGAATATGTAAAGCCCTATCCGAGTGGGATTCAATTTCCAAGTGGTCCTAGTGTAATTCTCACTTTTACGGGGATGCTCTGTAGTTTTATTTCAGGCCGAATCAACCATGTCTGTGTTTTTCCCAGACGACTTATGAGAAAATAACAGGCCGAATTACCCAGTGTTTTTCACTGAACTCAGCGTCTGATCATTGTAATCCTGTCTGGATGCAAATCTCTGCATTTTAACGGGCAGATCTCACCTTGAGTCGCATAAAATAGAAGTTCAGGCACTGCTGCGCACTACTGCTGCGTATTAATTTGCATAGATACTCCCAGAACATATTTTGTGAGCAGTGAAACACTACGGAAATGAAAGTGTTACTGAAGCAGTTACTTAGTATGTTTGAGATGTACGTTGTACAATGACAAATAACTGCATATTATTATTGTTTTGTGTTTGTGAACACACTCTAAAACAGATTACAGCACTGTTTTTCTATCCCTTCTTCAGGTAGGTAACAGAGGGTTTGAGTGTATTTAGTGAAACAGCGCCACTAGTGGACAGGAGCTTGCTTACAAAACTTTAGTGAAAAACGAAAAAAAAATCATAATACAGATGTAGAAATGTGTTAGGAGTCTTGCTGAAGGACTGAACCCCAGATGGGGAACAGAACCCTGGTCTGCTGTGTTGAGGTCAGCTCTGTTACCCCCTACACTACCCTCAGCACATACTTTGTATTTTGTTGACCATCTCCAGCCGAGTAAAACATTTCCCTTATACAGAGGTTTGTGCTGATTCAGTTGACTGTGTTCCCCCTCAAATGAAATAAATAAATGCAGAGAGGAGAAAGAGAGTGCTCTAAAATGGGCGTGGTCTCACAGGGGATCAGATTCAAATCTCACATCATGGAAACACGCTTTAGGAGTTATTAAACTCTCAGTCCCTGAGGAGGCGGGGGTGAGGGAGGAACACATCCAGAGCTGTTCTGGCCTCAGGCCTTTGGAAGCGGTCCTCAGATAAGACTGGCCTTTGCACAGTAATATAGCCGTCCGTTTCCTCCCTCCTTCCCTCCCTCCATCCGAGTCGAGGATCATTTCCTCTCACTTTGTTGTGCAAGATCTGTGGATAAAGTCTCGACAAAAGAGAAAAAAAATCATACGCTCATTACTCGACTCAACAGAACACAAAACAAACAGGGCTCTTAATTGTGGCCTGAGAGAAAGATCGTGAGTCCAGATGAGCGAGAGCGCTGAGAATGAGGTGAACTGACCCGTGGTCAGGAGGGGCTGGACCTCAGTGTGGGGGTGGACGTTAGTAGCCTTTTCAAAGTGGTTCCTCACAGGATTTTAAGAATGTTCCTACAGTCAATGGATGACAAAGACAAAGGAGTGACTCTACAGAAGAATCAAATCACTTTGTAGTCCTTGAATGAATCCGTTTATTTCTCATAGAGCAGGTCTCCCACATGGGAGTGGCCCTGTTTAAAAGAGAGTCAGCAAAGAATCTGACACACCCAGGCCACTAGGTGTCATTATAATGGCTGTTTCAGGTATTGGAACGAATGAATGAATTTGGGGTTTGACGACATAACTCAAAACTGATTTAACAAGGTCCACATTTCACAACAATCTGCAGGACCTCATATAATCCCTTTTTTCCCTCCAGCTTTCTCTCTTTTTCTCTCAGTCTCCTCTAATCCCTCTCAATCTCCGTCTCTCACTCTCTGGGCGTGTCCCAAATCCTAGTGAGCTGTCTAGGTAGGCACTGAGGGCATTGAGAACTGTTTGAGTAAACACTCTCTTTCTCTCTCTCTGTCTTTTTATTTTAACCCCTGAAATGATCTTGTGCAATTTAAAAAGTGGGAGGGGCATGTCTCACGCAGACACCACCACCACCCATCAAAGCTTGTTGTCAAAAGTAGTCCCCACAGTATGAGTGTTAATGCAGATTTTGTTCCCTACAAAGTATATTTCTGGTATTCACACACACACACACACACACACACACACACACACATCCCTGCCCACTGCCCCCACACACAGCCTTTGATCAGTGTTTTAACTTGATATGAATTCTATAACCTTCCTTTTTTGCTGGAATCTGCTGTGATTTAAGTTTATGCCTCACGTGTGTGAGATCCGTCACACGCCAGATTTATGTGTGGTGTGTAGATGTGGGAGAGGTGAAGCAACCCCTCTCTTAATGTTTGTGCTGGAATTTCCTGCTGGTGCCTGCTGCAGCTCCGAGGGATCGACTGGGTGGGCTACAGTGTGTGGCCATTATGTCCTTTCATACTTATGCTAAAGCAATTACTGAATTTACAGCTGAAATACAGTCCACACAGAAATAACATCTTAATTCTCACCTTCATCAGATGGTGAAGCTAAAAGAGTACAAAGAGTAGTGGAGACAGAGGGCAGTACTGCCGTGTCCCGTCGCATTGCACTCGCTTTGGATGCAGTTGTAATCAAAGAACACTGTTTCCCAATTGGATTCCACCTCTGGGAAATTCACACACCCCACTTCCTCCATTTTGGAGCTCCCCATTGCAGCATGTTCCCACCTCACAAGTTCAGAGTTACAGGTTCCTTTGGAGTCTGGGGGCTAGGTCTGTGGTAGCCATAGAGCACATACATCAAAGTTCAAAATTCATTTCAAGATCATGGTAGCGACAGGACAACACAGAAGACAAGGCATCTCTGTCCCCTGCACCTTCCAGTAGTTCCTTCTGGGGGATCCCCAGGTGTTCCCAGACCACCTTGAATACATAATCCCTCCAGTGGGTCCTGTGTCTACCATGGGGCCTTGCCTAATATTCCTCCTGCAGGAGGTGCGCAGGGGGCATGCTCATCAAATGCCTGAACCACTTCAACTGGCTGCTCTCAACATGAACTGAACCCTGATTGCCGATCTTCTGAAATCCAAGATTTATTCATTCATTCATTGTCTGAAAGCGATTTACCCAGTTCAGGCTCGCTGTGGTTCCGGAGCCTACCTGGATTCACTGGGCGCAAGGCAGGAACACACACGGGAGGGGGTGCCAGTCCTTCTCAGGGTGACACACACTCACACACACATTCTGACATCCAAGATTGTGTTATGAAAAAAGCTCTGGTCCTGGCCTCACAGGGCTGTAGCCGTGCTTCAGATGTTGATCTGGTTCTTCACTAGAGGCTGCGATTCTGGAGAATGTGCCAGCCTGAAGGCCAGGGTGTTACCGGGCAGTGTTTCTGAGGGTTTCAGAGGAGCTGCCAGTAGCCAAGTGCAGTATTTGTGGTATTTTGAGTTACGGTCAGGCTCTGATGGACCAGTCTGGACCAGTTTGGCTCTGTTAAGTTCCAGAAAATGTGTCGACTCAGAAGTCAGGGAGAATATTTTTCCTTTTCACAGCAGACAAACAAGTAAATGTGGGTTTGTGAAAAAGGGGAGTATGTACCGTATATGTTCAGTGGGCTAGAAAAAGGCCAGTTATAATGCTGTCAGACATCGTGGTTTATCTTCATTTTGTTTTGGGTTTTACTTCAGTTTGGCCTTGTGTCTTTTAGCCACACCCCCCGCACTTGTGGGCAGTTTAAGCTGTCAGGTGACATCATTCGTCTCAATCGCTTAGCTCTGTGTCCAATATCTTTGGGAAGACATCCAAATGCTGTGGGTCTGAAAGGATGTGGAGCTGTTTAGAAGCCATTCATTCATTCATCTTCTGTAAGCACATCATTCCGGGAAAACAGAAAGAAGTGGATGGAAAAAGGAAATAGCCACAAAAGAATTGAACAAATAGCTGCGGGTGTTGCCAGGACAACGGGCTGGTCACCCCAGAGCCCCGGCCTCAACATCATTAAATCTGTTTGGAAGTACAAGGGCCAGAAAATGCACTGAGAATGAGCTCTGGAATTGTGGCTCACAGAAATGAACTGGGACTCAATCGGGGGACTCAAGTCTATCCAATTCCTGCTGTTTGTTGTTTTTTAGTTTAAACCCAGAGTCAGAGAGTGAGCACTGGTGTGTATCAGTAGCTACTGGGGATCAATGAAAACTGCAGGACCTTTGCTTGTTTGCTAACACTGCTCTACATTTATTTACAGACTCGTTTTCTCATCGTACCACACTCTTACAGAGAAAGGGCCACAACTTTGCTGCTTTGACAGCTCACACACACACACACACACACACACACACTACTTAAATCATGCCAACCGAGCCCATAAACATCAACTCTGTGGTTACTTTTAAAGCCATACATCAATCTGAAGGACTTTCAAAACAAGACATCAATTTACAGGCAGACGGGGGTCCACAAGCTCAACCCGGCTCCAGTTGAAATGTCAGAGTGTACATTAGGAATGGTGTAATGATGTAATGAGTGTACGGTAGAATTTAGAGCTGCCAAAAAGTGGCAGAAACTACTGATCTCTGATACAGAGCACAGTGTGAGTGATGTGTGTGTGTGTGTGTGGGTTGGGTAGTGTGGGCGTTTGTTTGCTTCTAATGAGGTGGTAAATGGCTCCAAAAGACTCATGAGTCACAGCCTTATGCCCCTTCCATTTGCCCAAGAAAAATAAACCCATCCAGTATCTGATCCCCGTCCACTGAGTCTTTCTGGACGCTGCTTTTCCCAAACACTGCGCGCGCTGTTGAAAGGTCTCTCTTTCGCACACAAACGTCTGGACGACACGAGAGAAAACCTCACACAAGTCAAGAGTTATGTGTGTGTGGAGAGAGAGAGAGAGAGAGAGAGAGAGAGAGAGAGAGAGAGAGAGAGAGAGAGAGAGAGAGAGACAGAGAGCACACTCCTCCAGCGTGAGCAAGGCTTTCCTCGGTCCTCAGGGAGAAAGAGAGGGATGAGGGTGGAATATGTGGACAGAAAGAGAGTGTGTGAGAGAGAGAGAGAGAGAGAGAGAGAGAGAGAGAGAGAGAGAGAGAAGACAAGGGAAGGAGAATTACAGCTGAACAGGGAGAGGGAGGGAGTGTGAGAAACGAGGGAGGACGAGCAGTGAGAGGGAGGGAGGGATGGAGGGAGGAAGAAGAGGGAGGTGGAGGTGCAGACACTTTTTTGTAACACCCTGCTGCAGTGACCTGACTCTTCAGAGATGGAGGAATGCAGCAGTTATATATATGAGAGAGAGAGAGAGAGAGAGAGAGAGAGAGAGAGAGAGAGAGAGAGAGAGAGAGAACAGTGAAAAGTAGGGTGGGTGAAAAAAAGAATGAGAAACAGAATAAAAGAATGATAGAACTGGAAAGAATGTGGGTGAGAGAAACATAAAAAATGAAGAAAGAAAGAGAGAGAAATTGTGTGTGTGTGTGTGTGTGTGTGAGAGAGAGAGAGAGAGAGAGAGTAATATGTAGTTGATTTGTAGGTCAGTGTCTTCTCTCCACGTCTGTCTTACTGGCCACCTCTTCTCCACTGAAGCCCGGTGTGTGTTTGCACAGCTGGACGGTCAGTGAGGAGAGATGAACGGAGAGATCCCATTCAGCCCCTCACCCTATACGCCCCACCCCAAAGCCCCCGACCAACACACCCCATCCCCAAAAATATCAGCCCACCAATTCAACAACCCCCTCCACACAAGCATTTCCACTGGGGGTTTCCTCTACACTCAGCCCCCAGCTCCTCCAGCCCCTGGCCCAGTGTGTTTATCTAAGCTGGGCCGCCTCACCATGACTCCAGGGCCATCTTTCGCTTGCTGTGGAAGATCCAACCACCTCTGTTTTTTTTCTGTTGAATTTATTTTATTTGTTTTGTGCATTTCTTTCCTCCCGATGAAGCCCTTACGTCAGAAAGCCGTGATCTACGATGGCGCAGTGTCTGTGTAGCTGAAGAATTCGGGTGGGGAGTGTTTTTTTGCTTTGATCTCACACAATCACAGCAGTCATTAAAGTAATGCTCTTCCAAAAACACAGCTCAAACTGATGACCAGTGCAGACAGAGCAGAGACATGTCCACTGTACAGTTTGTCTCAATACAGTGCCTTCATTTCACTAAGAGAATGTTCCCAGGATTTGTACAATGTCTAATAATAATAATAATAATAATAATAATAATAATAATAATAAAATAATAGTTTATGGATGTACATGTGAATTTTTGATGTCTAAAAAGTCAGCTATAGATCACAACATTTCCACATTATATTTATATTTATACCTCTCATTTAGCATTTACTTAGAGCTAATGTAGAATTACCCTGAGCAGTAGACAGTGAGGTGTCTATTTAAAGCAATGAATCAGTCTGATTTCAAATTTGTTTTCAAAAAAAATTGTTTGTGGAGTTGGTGTGTTCCCCCTGTGTCTGCGTGGGTTTCCTCCGGGTGACTGTCAGTGAGGAGTTGATGTGTTCTCCCTGTGTCTGCATGGGTTTCCTCCGGGTGCGCCGGTTTCCTCCCACGGTCCAAAAACACACATTGGTAGGTGGATTGGTGACTCCAAAGTGTCCGTAGGTGTGAGTGTGTGTGTGAGTGTGTGTTGCCCTGTAAAGGACTGGCGCCCCCTCCAGGGTGTATTCCCCTCCTTGTGCCCAATGATTCCAGGTAGGCTCTGGACCCACCGCGACCCTGAATTGGATAAGCGGTTACAGATCATGAATGAATGAATGAAAATCATGTTTTATTCCACCGATCCTCATTAAGATATACATTGTCCGTAGCGTGGGTTAAAATACATGTAAACTGTGTGGTGGTCCAGTGACAGAAAAACATCAGAGATTATATATTAAGACATGAAAAACATTGCAGATTGAAACAAAAACTTGTTACAAGGAGCGATGCCCCAGGAATGAATAAGTGCATGTGCTGTATTTGTTTCTTTCTTGTCAGGCACTACATAGTGCATTTAACAGATTATTAAACTAAAACCATTACAATCACTAAATGCACTAAATGTTGGACAGGGAAACGTGAAGCTAAATCTTAGTATAAATGGTTTTGTTATGACATACTATTCGTTTTTAAGCAGAAATCATTATTTTATGACATACACTGTGCACTACACAGGGTGGAGGAAGATCTTTGAGATTCAGCCCTAGTGTTTCAGCAGTGTAATTGCACAGCAATGCAGACACACCAAGGCAAACTTACAATTACCTAGGATACTTGTGCAGGCTACGGTGTATAATCTGCATTGATTGAGTTCAGAAGCATACATCAGCCTTCACCCTGCCCCTAACCCTAAGAAACCTAAACCTATGACTTAAATGTTAGCTCCCACTCACTTTTATCAGAACAGGAATCCTTGAACACTACTTACTCATGTTGCTAATTACTCAGGTCTGATCTAATGGATGAAGTTACTTGTTTGTATCTATCTAGCCATTAGTGGCAAAATCTCTGAAGGCCTATAAGCCCTAAGCATTTCCCACTGAGATGCAGTGACACAATATATATGTTATTTTTTATAAGTCACTATGATATATAATATATAGTGCTATAAATGTCCAACAATATAAATTCAGCGTGTTGTCCACATTCATAAAGTAGCCCTCCAGTCTCTCCCCACGTCTCTCAGACTGGACCCGAGGGTGTTTGCACCACACAAAGGTTAGTTTAATCATTTTAATGGCTCTACAAACTGTCATTTTTCATCAAAGAGCAATGAACTCTGTTCCCTGTTTGACCCACCCACGAGAGCCCACTGTGGTGAGGCCAGTCCACCTGCAACTGAATGGACAGTGACGGCAGGTGGAACAGCTGGTCAACAGATGTGAAGGCCATTCCGAACGCACGCACCATCCCACTATCAACTCGGACCGCCGCCTTATGAAAAACATGCAGCGGTCACACGTGGCCCTGGCAGCCATCTTGTTTCTGTGGCGCATGGCTGGGTTTCCTGTTGTGCGCCCGGATAGAGGCCAGTGCGGTGGGCGGCTGTCCGGCTCAAAGGCTGAGGTTAGTTAGGGCCTTTTAGCACTTCTTCTGCTCTCCTCTGGATCTGGTTGAGGAGAAGCCTGTGGAAAATCTCAACCAGATGTCCAATTTTTCCCCCTCCTCTTTCTCTAAAACATGCATTTCCAATTAGCCGCCAGCCACTGAAGCTGTGCGCCGCTCGCTGCTAAACCCAACACAGCTTTGCGCTAATGTCCAGGAAGTATTACATCACTGAAAAATAAACTGGGCTGGGTGTAAATATATTTGTGTGGCTAGTTAACAAACTATAAATAAACCTATTACTCCCAGATCCTCTTAAATTTCCCCTGATGACGAATGGCCACTACGCCTAATATTGTTCCCTCTGCCAGAAATATGAGCACTGTACATAAATCCGTAAAGCGGCTATCCAATGCAATAAAGTAAATGCAATTATGGCTCTAAGTGGCAGAAGGTGGGTACACCATTTTTATGACCTCGCAGGAAGTGTTTTGCTGAAGTGAAAATAGATTGTGAGCAGGTTATAATGGTCAGCATGAAGAATATGTAAGCCTTTTTAGTGTCTGAGACTTGGCCAAAGCTGGCCTTTGAGGCACATTCCTCAATGGGTAAAGATTAAAGGAACACTAGGTAGTATTTTTACCCTAAAATTACAGCTTCATCATTGTGATGCTTCACTAACCTGTAATAGTAGAATAGAGCCTCTGTTATTGCTACTCCGGGCTCGGCTCTGTAGAAACTGCGCTATGTAACATTTGGAGGAGGATTGGAACCCCGCACCCCCCTCCCAGCTTTGATTTCAGGACAGTGCTATAAAAATAAATAACATTCTGCAAGTGCAGGGGCAGGGGCGGCAGCAGGTAGTGTCGCAGTCACACAGCTCCTGTGTTGTGCCTGGAGGTTGTGGGTTCGATTCCCACTCCGGGTGACTGTCTGTGAGGAGTTGATGTGTTCTCCCCGTGGCCGCGTGGGTTTCCTCCGGGTGCTCCGGTTTCCTCCCACAGTCCAAAAACACACGTTGGTAGGTGGATTGGTAACTCAAAAGTGTCTGTAGGTGTGAGTGTGTGAGTGAATGTGTGTGTGTCTGTGTTGCCCTGTGAAGGACTGGCGTCCCCTCCAGGGTGTATTCCCGCCTTGCGCCCAATGATTCCAGGTAGGCTCTGGACCCCCCGCGACCCTAAATTGGATAAGCGGTTACAGATAATGGATGGATGGATGGATGCTATAAAAATAAATAACATTCTGCAAGTGCAGGGGCAGGGGCGGCAGCAGGTAGTGTCGCAGTCACACAGCTCCTGTGTTGTGCCTGGAGGTTGTGGGTTCGATTCCCACTCCGGGTGACTGTCTGTGAGGAGTTGATGTGTTCTCCCTGTGTCCGCGTGGGTTTCCTCTGGGTGCTCCGGTTTCCTCCCACAGTCCAAAAACACACGTTGGTAGGTGGATTGGTAACTCAAAAGTGTCTGTAGGTGTGAGTGTGTGAGTGAATGTGTGAGTGTGTGTTGTCCTGTGAAGGACTGGCGCCCCCTCCAGGGTGTATTCCCGCCTTGCGCCCAATGATTCCAGGTAGGCTCTGGACCCATCGCGACCCTGAATTGGATAAGTGGTTACAGGTAATGAATGAATGAAAGTGCAGGGGCAGCCCAGGAATAAAATACCAAATCTTACGTAGTGTTCCCAATTCTAACCATTTGTCCACTAGAGGACACAGTTCTGGTAAAAATAACAGAAATCCCAAACACCACAGCAGCATTCCCCTGTCTAGACAGCCCTATCCACAACGGCCAGGAAAATGAGTCTCTGTGTAAAGCAAGTGCAAGAGTCCAGGAGCAAAATGCAGAAAAGCTGGCTTTAGTCACTTCTTTAGTCTTCCATCCTCGCTTTCACTATATTTAATCAGCTCACTTATTTCCCCTGCGTTAATTGTGTTTGTTTTGCTCCTTTTAACTTTGTCTTGTTGCTCTCGCATAAACGCAGGTGCAGCTCTGTGATTGGAAATATTCAGACAAGGGGGCGGGACAACTCCGAAG
Organism: Hoplias malabaricus; assembly: GCF_029633855.1. Lineage (NCBI taxonomy): Eukaryota > Metazoa > Chordata > Actinopteri > Characiformes > Erythrinidae > Hoplias > Hoplias malabaricus. Next base: position 9,939,967 of record NC_089805.1, on the reverse strand, counting down.
TGCATGCTATCCATAAAACACGCAGAATAACATAATAATGACTCATTTTATTTCATGTTTACTGACTGCCTGGGTTGTTATATTTCACAATGTGTGGGTTGGTAGGCTCCAGATTCCTAGATTAATGTGCTAATGCACTCCAAAAGTGCTTTTTTTTCATATCATGTCTCCTTTAAGTGAACTCTTGAGTGTTTCTAAAGCACTTTCCCAGCAATCAGCCAGTTTGTGTACACAGAGAATCTCATCCCCCCTAATTAACAGACCTCAGCTCTCATTTGCTCATGCCATCGTGCTCAACTTGGAATGATGCACATCACGTTATGCATGGAAAAACCCCTCAGTGCAATCAGGCGGCTAAAATCAACAGTCTTCATGTGGTTCCAGCTGAAGTTCTGCTACGTTTATGTGGCAATCCCATTAAATCACGGCACGCTCGGTTTTCTTCCTGCACCTTCTCCTGGAGGGCTGACGCACAGCTTGTTGTATCTCTACTTTGACACTGTCCTGGTGGGCACAGTTTGGCCCTGAGTTTGGCCTCGGTTTCCAGTCTCTCTCAGCGTCATCTCTCTAAGGATCCAGGCGTTTGGTTTCGAGAAGGAGAGCCCGGGCCTGATAGTGCTGTCTGGGTCGGGTCCAATTCGGGAGTGAGTCCTCCTGGGTCTTAGTTTCACAAAGCGTGAGGAGGGAAAAATGAGCAAGTGAAAAAGAACATGCACCGAGCGAGAGGAACAGGGGAGCAATTTTTCGAGAGGGGGAAAGAGACAGCGGAGTGATATTTCTCCTTTCCTCCCCAGCTGCACAGTCTCACATCTGGCTCCATCTTGGCCAGATTAATGCCAGTCTGTCAGGCAATGGTGGCCTTACCCCACCGACGGGAAATGTTGTTTTTGGAATACCTCACCACCCATCGAACCCTCAAACCGAGCCACCACCAACCCCCACCCTCCTCCAACACTCTCTCCTCCCCCACATTCCCTCCTCCCTCTCTCGGTCTCTCTCCTTCTCTCGTCCGCCAACACAAACCCCCAAAGCCGCAGCCGCTTCACTGCTGACGGGCAGAAATTAATCGTGAAGGCCTTACACGGAGTGATTTATCAACGGCTACTCCAGTTCACAGTCTGCGGCGAGGCAGGCCGGGGCCTGGGAGCTCTCAGGAACCCCGCCACAGGGGAAGTCCGAGAGAGAGAGAGAGAGAGAGAGAGAGAGAGAGAGAGAGAGATATTTGGACAGAGCAAGGAAGCATGTGAACGGTACCAAGAAATGAAATTGGGTAACGAAATGGCTATTATTCAACCATTGATCCAGAAAGAGAGAGAGAGAGAGAGAGCGATAGGCAGACAGACAGACAGACAGACAGGCAGACAGACAGACAGACAGACAGACAGACAGACAGACAGACAGAGAGGAAGGAGGGAGAAAGAAAGCATGTGTCAGATCTGAAACTGGACGACGAATGGGTTTTTATTAAAAAAAAGAAGAGAGAGAGAGAGAGAGAGAGAGAGAGAGAGAGAGAGAGAGAGAGAGAGAGAGATAGACAGAGAGAGAGACAGAGACAGAGAGAGACAGAGAGAGAGAGACAGAGAGACAGAGTGAGACAGAGAGAGACAGAGAGAGAGACAGAGAGAGAGAGAGCATGGGTAATGATCCAACTAATGATTCAGAAAATGAAACTCTGACTATATGTACTACATTTAGCCTGCTTTTTGGAACAACCGAATTCTGGGAAATTCAGAGCGGGGGTGACTCCCGTCTCTCCCTATCCCTTTTTTTGAGTGTCACTGTGCCCATTAGACCTTACTTAGTGGTCCAGTGGTTCAAATCTCAAGAGCCTGAAGAGCAGCGCTTCATTCCCAGGCGACTAGAGGTGCTCTGTTGGCAGCTCTGCAAGTCTGCACTGACGTCAGAGAGCCCTGGACCTTAGTTAAATTTAAGGTGTCAGATGATTTTGGAAGCATCACATATTATCACTCACTCCTAACTCTTCTGTGACATTAAGCCAAATCCAGCTTCTAATTGTGTGCCTTTCTGTTCGTGTGTGTACCCTTCCAGCTCCACCTATAATTTGGCAGCAGCCTCAGGAGCCAGAATGTAATGGCTTCACCACTTAAGGTGGAAATGGAAATTTGCTAGCTAACGACTGAGACGTCAGCCACTACTAGCACAATGCAAGTGATAATTCTGACATCTGTGGGTTTCTTTGTAACTGCACGGAACCTCGCATCTGAAACATCTCAGTTTAAAGGGTCATGTCGCCCTCACACTTCACCCTACCCCTCTATCCCAACAAGAACTGAGACACCCCACCCCTAGGCAAAACAAAGTGGTAGGGCCAAGTGGTGCAACCTGAAGTTGAGCAACAAATATGTTCATTTCTAGCCATTGAAACTAAAACTGCATTCCATGTCTATCTTTACAGCATTATTAGTAAATGGAATTGTAACCGAGTTCAGGGGAAGTCTGTGTGAGAGAGAGAGAGAGAGAGAGAGAGAGAGAGAAGGGGTGGGAGGCGGGGGTGTCCTGAAAATAAAACAAACTGTTTAGCATTAGCATGTGTGAAATGCCCAGAAACTAATATTGTGCAATAAATGGGTTATTTTCCAACCATTGATCCCGAAAATAAAACTGCATGCACTGTCTATCTTTACTGCCGTATGTTCTAAATGTTTTGGAACACAGTACAGGGGAAGTCTGAAAGAGAGAGAGAGAGAGAGAGAGAGAGAGAGAGAGAGAGAGAGAGAATAGCCAGTGTCAACATTAGCCTTTGCCAAGTCCCAAGAACCGAAAACTGAGTAACCAATGGCTCATGGTACAATTGCCAATGCTGCAAATGCATGTCCTCACTACTTTTATCTTACTCTGATTTCTTTAGAGTTTGTGGGCAAGGGCAGTCCAGACTAAAGAGAGAGAGAGAGAGACAGAGAGAGAGAGAAGAACAGAGTGCTGAATAAAGAAGAGGGTGTTAGCCTCCATTGGCCTGTGTTATGTACCCAGATCCTAAAAGTGCTCAACAAATGAGTCGTGGAGGAATGGCTGAGTGTTCCTTAGAATGTGTAATACATATCCTAACTCCTTTTGGGCTCTCCTAATTTTTTTGGAAGTCTGCAAAGGTGTATAGAATTCCGGCATTGTCTTGTAAATAGGAACCATGACAGTATCCTCCGGTAAAATTGCAATAAATGGCTGGGAACGTTCCTGTTAAATGTGCTGAATTGTCATCACCTTTTCTTTATCCTCTTCTGGATGCTTTGGTAAGTCTTCCCCAGAGTGAGACAAAGCTGTGGAGTCTGATCTATTCTGGTTCATGTGGAACATCACCAAACGAATAGGAAGGACACCCTGCTTCTCTCGCACATCAACAAAGCCCACCACCACCTCGGAGTTGGAGAGTCCGACTGATCCCATCAGCCATGTAAACACTGGCCTGGCCTCAGCTCTGGAAATCAGTTGCTACGGTCCCCAGAAATGGTAAACAATGGCTAGGTCTCAGGAACACAGAGAGCTTTATCCCTGAGGGCTGGAAAGAGAACACACATGCAGGTCTAGTCAAACACGTAAAAATTTAATCAAACATCGCTGCGCAACACTGTGACCGCGGTGGACACGGCCAGTCTGGCTTTCTGACCAAGGCTGAACAAGCATTCGGTGCCAAGTACATGCATCTCCAGGGCCAAACACATCATGTTTATGGCCTGACCTCTTGCATAAGGACACTTAAGTTGCCTGTGTCTGCTGGGCCTTGTTTCAGCCCAACAGCAAGATCAGAGGGAAACTCAACAGAGTCTCACCTACTGCTCAGATGTTCCTCTAAAGGGAAAAGAGTCCTCTTCAGTCTTCTCTTGCATGGAATCATACATATTTGACCTGTAATCCATCCCTGGGATCGGTATAATGCGTACCATACAAAGTTTATCATTTGTAGATGTAGATGTGAACATTTTCAGTTCTACGCAACCTCACAAATGAGACTAAACACTGACCATGACCCTAAACGTAAACCTAACCCCGCAGCTAAACCGAGCCTTAAAGAAGAAATCCTTGACAAAGAATACTGACAGGAAGTGTTAAAATGGGTACTTCACTCCAAAGAAAGTTGTCAGCCCCAGTCCCCCTCCTCCCAGACACGAAGCTTACACTCGTTGCCAGGTCGAGGAAAACTGAACCTAACAGAAGGAGTGCAAGATGTGTTCAATTTATTTGAACCTTCATAGCTAAAAAAGAATGTGTCATAACCAGCCTGTTTACACAGAAAAGTGTATATAATTTCACTAAAACACCTCCCAACGCTACAGCGAAAGGTGAAGATTTATTTAAAGGAAGGCAAAAGACAATGATTTTCATTAATGATTTTCCATTTCCACCTTAAATGTTTCTCTAGATGAAGCTGATGTTACCTTCCTCGTTGATTTTTCCCCTTCCACCTTAAATATCATGCTAGGACCCCACAATATTTGCTTCTTATTTGCAATTTTAGTATTCAAACTTTTAGTTCCTCCTTAAATGGGTCAGATTTTAATGGCATTATTCACCAGCTTCTTACTGGAATTTTCTGTTCCACCCTAAATACGTGACTATGCATTACCTGTGTATTGCTGTTACCTGTTAGCTAACCTGTGTATTCCTGTCACCTGTTAGCTAACCTGTGTATTGCTGTTACCTGTTAGCTAACCTGTGTATTGCTGTTACCTGTTAGCTAACCTGTGTATTGCTGTTACCTGTTAGCTAACCTGTGTATTGCTGTTACCTGTTAGCTAACCTGTGTATTGCTGTTACCTTTTAGCTAACCTGTGTATTGCTGTTACCTGTTAGCTAAATTAGCATCTGTCCTGTTGAGCTCTAAGCTGCCTCCATCTTTCAAATACAGCTCCAAAATTGGCTGACTGCTTGGTACAATCTATTTTTATCTCACTTCACTTGCAGTCTTCCATGGCTGTAGCCAACCATTTCTCATCAATGCTAATGCTACAATGTGAATGTAGCCTTCTTAGTTTTAGACACATTTAGGAATCTAAGTGACCTACACCCAAGTACAGTGTAATATGTTTAACACAAAAGCCATCGTTTTTTCACCCGCGCAGTGCACTATGCAGGGAGCACAGAGTCGTTTGGGACACAGCCTGCAGTCACTGCCGGTGCTGGCTGATGTCGACCGCACTAAGCACAGGCAAAAACACAAATTAAATCTCAATGACTGTTCACATTCATATCGCATTCTTATGAATCGAATACGTATCTAAGTCCACATACAAAAGTGACCAGATTTAAAAGATTGGATTTGACATGTCCACACAGCCCTGAAAAAATCTGTGTTACATTAATACAAACAAATCAGATAAGAGTTATATCAGCCGGGTAATGTGAACGTAGCCAAAGAACCTTCTCTGTTCCGAAGCCCTGAGTAACTGTAAATATACCATAATTATCTGAGGCAGAAGTATCTCATGTTTTCATTTTGTCTGATAATGTTTCTCCTAAAGGGCTTTTAAGAGAATAACCAGGATGTCTCTTGAGTCATCACTGAGCAAGTCTTGAGCAATAAGATTTTCCTCTGGACAGTGCTTTACACAGAGGGTCCCACTGCAGTGAACTCTCGTCTCCGCTGAGGGATGTAATAGTGTCTCTTAAGCTCCACTGTGCAGAAGCTGGAAAACGTTTACTGGCTCTGACTGTCATTTTGTTATTTTTGCCCTAACTGATTACATCTCCATAATCTTTCTTGAAATGCACTCTCAGTAAAAAGAGGAGGCTCTAGAAGCTTAACAGCGATGTTCATGATTTTAATCCAATGCCCTTTTTGTTTTATATAAAATTCAGGCAATGTTTCTTCGTAATTTGCTAGCTCTCTGGTTTGTTTGTTTGCTGGAACAAAGTCCGATGTTAATACGCAGCCCTGGCTCGATAAATGGGAAACAAAGAAAATGTCTTGTTTCAAGCACCTGGAGGTGTTTGTTTAGAGAGATCCCTGAATGATGAAAAGCATGTTGCAGTTACATTACTTAAGGTGGAACTGACTGTAAATTTGGGAGATTGCTAATTGCATGAAAGTAAACGCAGACTGTGCTAAAAAACTGAACAGCTTGAGTTTCTGTTTCAAAGAATGAATAAAATCTTACAGACAAATTAATGTTCAGCCATAAACAAGTTACAGTTGCCTTCTAACATACTGTTCCACCTTAAAAGACGTGGAACATATCCATGAATGAACACATATGTTGTGCAGGGGGCTTGTATTTCTGCTTGGTATCTAGTCCTATTGAGAGTCATTTATCTCAATAAGCTGCTACACTACCCTCCAGTATCAGCAGGGCTTTCTTTGACCCTCGTAAACTCCAGCCCTCTCTCGTCCCATGGGCTTTCCATCCCGCTGACGGAGGGGCATTACCTGTGTCTGGCCTTTCTGCGGTGACCGAGCCCCCAGGCATCTGGAAGGCCGTGAGAACCTGGGTGAACGCCTCACTGTGTCGTTTCTAAATACCCCTCACATATAACATTACCCCAAAACCCCACCAAGACCACCAGGCTCACCCCTGGGTGAGGAAAAAAACACAAACTCCTTCCTGTTTGAAAGAGGAGCGACGAGGATGGCAGTTTGTTTTTGCGGCTCAATCACGAGCGGCAAAGATTTCGCTTTTTTGACCGTGCTAGGTTTGTTGATCTTTCCCTCTCGTCCAATGTCATTTTAATGCTGATGTTTTTAATGGTCTAACCACAGCGTTAGGACTCTCTCTCTCTCTCTCTCTCTCTCTGTGTCTCATTCTCTCTCTCTTTTCCCCTACTATCTTTCTCTCTCGTTTTTTTTCCTTTGACCCTATCTTCCTCTCACATCCTCCCTAGTTTTTCTCTCTCTCTCTCTCTCTCTCTCTCTCTCTCGGTCTGTGTCTCATTCTCTCTTTTTCCTTACAATCTTTCTCTCTCACTCTCTCGCTCTCTCTATCACTCTCTCGCTCTCTCTCTTTCTTTCTGTCCGTGTGTCTCATTCTCTCTCTTTCCCCTACTATCTTTCTCTCTCGTTTTTTTCTTTGACCCCATCTTTCTCTCACATCCTCCCTAGTTCTCTCTCTCTCTCTCTCTCTCTCTCTCTCTCTCTCTCTCTCTCTCAGCCTCCTGTTTCTGTGCCAGCTCTTGCTAGATTAATTGGGCTTTCTAATCTGCTGGAATTCAAAGGTTTTAAAGATGTCTAGACAAAGCTTAATTGTGTCAAGGTCCTGTAAGGCTACGGCTGTTCGTTTCTTTTTTTTTTTTCTTTTGCCCTTTCCGAGCTTTTTATTAAGGCATTTACGTTGACGTGAGAATGCCAAAAACATAAACAAAAACGTCTTATTAGAAAGAACCGATAAAACGGGAAAAGGGCCTGGGATGTGAGTCGTAAATCTCTCTGAATCTTGTAAAAGCACCAACGTCTTTTGAAAAACGCCTCAAGATAAATTTGTCCAAATGACTTTGCAGCATCGGGGAGGTTTGAGGAGAAGCTAGAGCCCTCCCCCTCATTTTCCAGCAACACCTCGCCCTGTCTGAGAGCGCTTCTCAACACAGGAGCACCAGCAGAGGAGTGGGACATATAGCGGAGGATTTATCAGCCTGTGTGTGATGTGAGGGAACAGAAGCATTCCTCTGCTCTCCAGGGCACTGTCTCTCTCCCCACTCCACTCTGGGTGATGTATGTGGGGCCAAAGGGCCGTTCAGCCCTTAATTCATGAGATGATTTAATGCAGCACTTGAGACAGTACTTTCTACACATGCACCTAGATACACTCACACACACCTACACTGACAGAAGCCAATGACACAGGCTTATTGCTTATGGATTCCCACATTACAACATGATGCCGTAATCAGAAACCACCATTCGTCAGTTTGTTGCTTCATTCACTCATACATTCATCCATTTATTGGTCGTTCATTCATTAATTTATCTCCTGTAACCACTTATCAATTACAGAGCACTACACACTCGCTCAGTCCATCACACACACACACCTGTGGACACATTCACACACTTAGCCAGTCCCTCACACACGTGAACAGTTTCATACAGTCACTCCTCCTACCAACGTGGGTATGGACTGTGAGAGGAAACCCACGGAGACACAGGGAGAACACACCACACTCATCACTGACAGTCACCCAGAGGAAACCCACGCAGATACAGGGAGAACACACCACACTCCTCACAGACAGTCACCCGGAGGAAACCCACGCAGACACAGGGAGAACACACCACACTCCTCACAGACAGGGACCTGAGGCAGGGTCCCAAGGCCGCTATGTCGTCCCTTTCATTTGTTTAGATTCCAAACAAAACTGACATCAGGTACAAGGTTTTCCGTTCATTTCAGAGAAATCTGCAGCTAGAATGTGGGAATCAGGTGTGTTTGATTAGAGCTGCAGTAAAACACTGCAGGGGGAATCAGCAGCTGCTCGACTCATTAAAAGACCGACATCATGGAAAAACAAATCTCACTTTTATCCAGTAAAAGGGTTTAATGTGGGATGTAGACATTGTTGATGTGATGTCATGAAAGGAAAACGTACATTTACATATTTATGCCTGTTCAGCCTGAGGCTCCCTACCTCCCAGTCCGGTGTGAGTGTGAATTCGTACATATTTGACTAAAAAAACCATAGGAGTCAAAAATAAATGTGCAAAATACAGTTCACACTTGTGCAGGAGACTATTCTGGTGTCTACTCAGTGTGAAAAATCAGCTTTAACTCTGTCTCTAAACATAACACTTACCCCAACCCTAACCCTAACTCCAGAAGGTCAGTAATATAATGTTCTCTCATAGCAGTTTACTGCAGGCACTGTTTCTGTAACTCTTCTTCGGTACATAATAAAGAGTTTGAGTGAATTTAGCGAAACAGTGCCACCAGTGGATGGGAGCTCACTTAATAGGAGAAAAAAACGCTCCACAAAACCTATTACAAACATCTGTAATCGTCTATGTTGGCCTGTTATCACAACTGTTTTGTTTTTGTGGTCGATACATTGCACCAGAAATAATTGCAATAAACAATTTAATTTTCATTTTAAGATAATTTTATGCCACTGATGTAATGATAATATTAAATCATAATAATGCAATTACGTACCATATTGAGATATTGCAATTTGAATATTAAAATATTTCAATATTATATATATTAAATAAAATATAAAATATTTAAAAAATATTTTTAAATAAAAGCAATTAAATACAGCCCGTCTTTTCAAACAAAACAACATAATGGCTACAGAACAGAGAACAGAGAAAAGAACATATAATATATTTGTCACGTTCATTCTTATGTAAACAATGGACAATGCTGAGGTCAGCAAAAAGTATTGAGGAAATGTCTGTATATTATATGATAAATCGATAATGTAATTATTGTGAAAGACCTAACTATGGCGGATGTGCTAGTTTTTGAAGATCTTTTTGAAGCGCTCTTGTTCAAATTAAATTATATGGTTTATAAAGTTTTTCGCTAAACAGGGAAATCAATCACTGCAGGCATCAGTTGAATATATCAGTTTTAAATGTTTACAGAATCATAAAGAAGCTGTTAAATTCTAAGCAGTGAAGGAGAGGTTTGAAATGAGCTTAAGGACCTCAGGGAAAAACGAGAACAAATGTGAAGTGAATCATTTTTGTCTCGTGTACAAAAAAGTAACACACACTTTCTCTTTCAGTGTTTGTATGTATGTGTGTATGTGTGTGTGTGTGTGTGTGTGTGTGTGTGTGTGTGTGTGTCTGAGAGAGAGAGAGAGATAGAGAGACAAAGTCTTGTTGACGGATTTCATTAACACACCTCTTATCCGTCCACCCCAGGCCTGAAACACAAGACTGTGATTGGAGTGGGCTGCTGAGAGATGGTCAGGGTCAAACGAACAGTCTCAGAGTTGAGTTTAATTCTTTACAGCGAGAGCGTCCAGCTCCGGCCTGAAAGGCTATAGTCCAGCACTGCTCTAAAACATCTGTTAAACCTGCTCAGTTCAGTCAGATGTGTTCGGACACTCCTGCTGGACGTTCCGTGTCTGATAAAGCATGGATCAATGAGAACTGACGTTCTGAGCTGGAGTGAGACCTCCAGCTGTAGCTGACCTCTTAAAGGAACAGTATCTAAGATTAATATTTTGTATGCTCCTGAGCTCCCTCTACAGTTGCAGAGTGTAATTCACTTGTACAGCACTGTCCTAAAATCAAGTGAGTAGGAAGGGTCGTCTCCTATCCTCCTCCAAAAGTTACGTAGTGCAGTTTCTGTAGTGCTGAGCAAGGAGTAGCAAGGACAGAGGCTGTATTCTCCTCAGTACAGCTCAGTGGAGCATCACAGTGATTTTGAAGCTGTAATTTTAAGGTTAAAATACTACCTAGTGTCCCTTTAAAGACAGAAACAAAGCAGAAGTGACTGAGTGTTTTAAACTGAAGCCACATGTGTGTAATGACTCAAGTATTTCCTCCAAACAATAACTGCAACTTCTAAGACTTACAAGAACTTTGGAGGTATGAAAAATATCAACTTTTCCTCTTTTTATTGTTTTTGTTTTTCAGGAGAAATATCTAAAGGGAAACCCTTTCCATCCGATGTCATGTTTGTGAACAAGAAATCCCTGAGATGTTAAAGATGTCTGTCTTGTTGTGTTGTCACTGATCCGGGACAGTGTTTGATGGTATTTTCAGGCTGGATCTTTGGGACAGAGCAGAGGAATGCGAGGGGCAGCTGGCATGCGGCCTCAGAGAGACACCCACTGACCTCACAGCACTTTTAATTACATCAGCAGACATCCAGAGAGGGGCCAGGCCTGCAGGTGCGGACTTTCTGATGTCTGCTGAGAGTGTGAATAATGGCCCCAGCAGATCTGCCACGCTCCTGTAAAGTGACTGGACCCGCCCCCTGTCTTCGTCTCTGTCTCTAACCCTCACCCTCAGCCCATCCATCACAGGCATTATCACCTTACATCACAACAGAGCAGGACTCGGGGGACCCAAGACACTCCAGTCGCCCGCTCGAGTCACACTCGAGTATGTTGACTGACATTGGGAGTGTCCTTTGAAGTAGGAACATTAACACAGCACATGAAAATATAATTATTTAATGCATCGTTTTGTTTCTGTTGCATGTCAATGTTGTTCCTCTCTGTTTATGGAAAAAGCTGCATAAAGGAATGCCTTGTTAGTGTTTTATATAAAATATTTAGAAATTACAGCTTCAAAATCATTGAGTTGCTGTACCGTCCTTAGACCTAGGCTTAGGTTTCTAGGAGTAGGACCTGTCTCTGCTGATCAGCTGTGTGTGGGGTGTGGTGGGAAAACTGTGTAAATTTGACTTGCTGGTGGACAGTTCTTTTAAAACGAATGAAAATTTAGCCTCTTTCTCTGAAGCTCATAACAGAGGCAGCTTTTATAGGCGCTGGTTCTTTGAGGATTATTTGTAAAGTGCCTTTCATCTTTAAGAGTTTTCTCCCAATCTCCAGCTTTTAGTACATACAGGTTCACATCAGCTGAGATTCTCTCTCTCTCTCTCTCTCTCTCTCTCTCTCTCCTGGTGCTTTTGCACTACATGGAACCTACACAACTCGATTTGACTCTGCTCGGCTCTTTTGCGTTTTCACTGCTCCCTAGAACCAGGTACTTTTTTAGTCCCTGCTCGCGCCTGGTTCCAACAATACTGAAAATCGAGATTTGTAAACCCTGCCGAGCGCTGATTGGCCAGAGAGACCAGTCAATCCACCAAATACAGAGCTCCAGAACAAACTCGCCGCATGTAAAATCTCTGGAGATACAGCAGCTTTCATATATATATATTTTTTTTCAGACTCACAACAGCAGCTGCTAGCATTACCTCCGGATGTTTTGAAGAGGTTTAAACGCTCCTTGGGTCGGTGGCTGACGAAAATCTCCAGTGAAAGCTGCACGTGAGACAAGGAAAACTGATCAGAGCCACGTTCAGTCAAAAAAACAAAAACAACACGAGTAAACAGCATTTGATTGTGTTGCTGGGTTTTCAAAGCGTGCGGTTTCTTTTAGAGACAGGGAGCTCAAAACAAGCCGAGCCAATCCCATGAAGTGGAAAAGCATCAGACCACAGTTTTCCCAGTCCATTTTTCCTCACTTTTACTCTTTCCCTCTTTCTCTTTCCCATTCTTTCACTCTTTCTCTCACAAAATCACTCTCTTTCTTGCTTTCTTTTTCTCTGTATTTTCTTTCTCTCTCTACTTCTACCCCCTCTCTCTCCTGGCCTCCTCATATAAACCCTTGCTCTCAGAGCTGCTGGATTTATAGTGGAAAATCTTGCCTCCTCAGTTCTAATACCTTTTCTTGGCGCTGCTCCTAAACGCCGCGTCTCTTGGTGGAGTGTGTGTTTAATGTGCTTTTACAGAGTGGGGGGCCGAGGGTCAGGGGCAGGTCTTCCACCTGTGCAGGAGAGTACACTGATCTCCCGTTCCTGGACAGGAAGCTCCATCACAGGATGTCACATGGCCAAAAGGCCTCCAGACCCACAGCACTGTAAACAAATAAATACAGCAGGAAAAAAAAACTTGCCACCCGTCAGCAGACGGGGAGACGGCATTATTTCCTGCCGAGCTTCCACTGAGAAATAAGCGCCAATGAAAAAGTTTATAGAAACAGTCGTCTGCGACTATAAGTCGTCCTTATAAAAGCAGCAGAACGCCATAAAGGCTTTTACAGAGGTGACACCCAAGTGTTCACCTGGGCTGCCAAAAGGTAAACACATCAGCAGAGCCCTCATATCTGCACCATTTTTCACAGTTAATTAACTTAGATTTGCTTTAGTAAAATAAATGGCCAGCGATGTTGACCTTCCTAACCACGGTGAACTGGCTTCGAGCTCAGAGGGCTTTTTAAAACTGCGGTAAACCACCATTTAATACCGGATATTTCAGGCTCTGAGCATACCCCCCTTTTGCAGTGTTGTTTTTCCTCCAGGCCACCAGCGCTCATACAACATGATCGATATCTATCTACCTGAGGATAATTGGCTGTTTGAGCAAGTGACCCGGTCTAAAGTTGCCCATTTCTGTACACAGAAGACTTTCTTTGCCTCCCTCTGTCAGTTGATACAGTACACATTTCATTATATCATTTACAGTTTAACACATGAGCAACAGAATTAAAAAAGACAACTCCTGTGGGTGGCACGGTGGTGCAGCAGGTAGTGTCACAGTCACACAGCTCCAGGGACCTGGAGGTTGTGAGTTCGAGTCCCGCTCCGGGAGACTGTCTGTGAGGAGTGTGGTGTGTTCTCCCTGTGTCTGCGTGGGTTTCCTCCGGGTGACTGTCTGTGAGGAGTGTGGTGTGTTCTCCCTGTGTCTGCGTGGGTTTCCTCCGGGTGACTGTCTGTGAGGAGTGTGGTGTATTCTCCCTGTGTCTGCGTGGGTTTCCTCCGGGTGACTGTCTGTGAGGAGTGTGGTGTGTTCTCCCTGTGTCTGCGTGGGTTTCCTCCGGGTGACTGTCTGTGAGGAGTGTGGTGTATTCTCCCTGTGTCTGCGTGGGTTTCCTCCGGGTGACTGTCTGTGAGGAGTGTGGTGTGTTCTCCCTGTGTTTGCATGGGTTTCCTCCAGGTGACTGTTTGTGAGGAGAAGACTCCTAACACTGCATTAAGTTAATTGTAATGATTCAGTACTTGCCAATTCACTGCTGATCTGATACTAATATCAGCACAATTCCATTCATTTTGTGTGTCCAGGATTTACACTGTAAGGAACAATCATTTCAAAGCATTGTTTCACTTTTTGTCTGCCATATTAAATTTGAGACAAATTTAATATTTAATATGTCATATTATTTTCCACTCTACTGCTTTTGTTTAAAACACTGGCTAGATGAGTAGAAGAGCAAAGTAGTTGGTGTTTCTAAAAAGTGGCCAGTGTGTGGAGCTGAGGAGGTGTTTCTGATAAAGTGGCCAGTGTGTGGAACTATGAAGAGGTGTTTCTGATAAACTGACCAGTGTGTGGAGTTATGAGGAAGTGTTTCTGATAAAGTGACCAGTGTGTGGAGCTATGAGGAGGTGTTTCTGATAAAGTGGCCAGTGTGTGGTGATATGAGGAAGTGTTTCTGATAAAGTGGCCAGTGTGTGGAGGTATGAAGAGGTGTTTCTGATAAAGTGGCCCGTGTGTGGAGATATGAGGACGTGTTTCTGATAAAGTGGCCAGTGTGTGGAGATATGAGGAAGTGTTTCTGATAAAGTGGCCAGTGTGTGGAGGTATGAGGAGGTGTTTCTGATAAAGTGGCTAGTGTGTGGAGATATGAGGTGTTTCTAATAAAGTGGCCAGTGTGTGGAGATATGAGGAAGTGTTTCTGATAAAGTGACCAGTGTGTGGAGCTATGAGGAGGTGTTTCTGATAAAGTGGCCAGTGTGTGGAGGTATGAGGAGGTGTTTCTGATAAAGTGGCCAGTGTGTGGAGATATGAGGAGGTGTTTCTGATAAAGTGGCGAGTGTGTGGAGCTGAGGAGGTGTTTCTAATAAAGTGGCCAGTGTGTGGAGGTATGAGGAGGTGTTTCTGATAAAGTGGCGAGTGTGTGGAGCTGAGGAGGTGTTTCTAATAAAGTGGCCAGTGTGTGGAGGTATGAGGAGGTGTTTCTGATAAAGTGGCGAGTGTGTGGAGCTGAGGAGGTGTTTCTAATAAAGTGGCCAGTGTGTGGAGCTATGAAGAGGTGTTTCTGATAAAGTGACCAGTGTGTGGAGCTATGAGGAGGTGTTTCTGATAAAGTGGCCAGTGTGTGGAGGTATGAGGAGGTGTTTCTGATAAAGTGGCCAGTGTGTGGAGATATGAGGAGGTGTTTCTAATAAAGTGGCCAGTGTGTGGAGATATGAGGAAGTGTTTCTGATAAAGTAGCCAGTGTGTGGAGCTGAGGAGGTGTTTCTAATAAAGTGACCAGTGTGTGGAGCTATGAAGAGGTGTTTCTGATAAAGTGGCCAGTGTGTGGAGGTATGAAGAGGTGTTTCTGATAAAGAGGCCAGTGTGTGGAGGTATGAGGAGGTGTTTCTAATAAAGTGGCCCGTGTGTGGAGATATGAGGAAGTGTTTCTGATAAAGTGGCCTGTGTGTGGAGCTATGAGGAGGTGTTTCTGATAAAGAGGCCAGTGTGTGGAGCTATGAGGAGGTGTTTCTGATAAAGTGGCCAGTATGTGGAGCTATGAGGAGGTGTTTCTGATAAAGTGGCCAGTGTGTGGAGCTATGAGGAGGTGTTTCTGATAAAGTGATCAGTGTGTGGAGCTATGAGGAGGTGTTTCTGATAAAGTGGCCAGTGTGTGGAGCTATGAGGTGTTTCTGATAAAGTGGCCAGTGTGTGGAGCTATGAGGTGTTTCTGATAAAGTGGCCAGTGTGTGGAGGTATGAGGAGGTGTTTCTGATAAAGTGGCCAGTGTGTGGAGCTGAGGAGGTGTTTCTGATAAAGTGGCCAGTGTGTGGAACTATGAAGAGGTGTTTCTGATAAACTGACCAGTGTGTGGAGTTATGAGGAAGTGTTTCTGATAAAGTGACCAGTGTGTGGAGCTATGAGGAGGTGTTTCTGATAAAGTGGCCAGTGTGTGGTGATATGAGGAAGTGTTTCTGATAAAGTGGCCAGTGTGTGGAGGTATGAAGAGGTGTTTCTGATAAAGTGGCCCGTGTGTGGAGATATGAGGACGTGTTTCTGATAAAGTGGCCAGTGTGTGGAGATATGAGGAAGTGTTTCTGATAAAGTGGCCAGTGTGTGGAGGTATGAGGAGGTGTTTCTGATAAAGTGGCTAGTGTGTGGAGATATGAGGTGTTTCTAATAAAGTGGCCAGTGTGTGGAGATATGAGGAAGTGTTTCTGATAAAGTGACCAGTGTGTGGAGCTATGAGGAGGTGTTTCTGATAAAGTGGCCAGTGTGTGGAGGTATGAGGAGGTGTTTCTGATAAAGTGGCCAGTGTGTGGAGATATGAGGAGGTGTTTCTGATAAAGTGGCGAGTGTGTGGAGCTGAGGAGGTGTTTCTAATAAAGTGGCCAGTGTGTGGAGGTATGAGGAGGTGTTTCTGATAAAGTGGCGAGTGTGTGGAGCTGAGGAGGTGTTTCTAATAAAGTGGCCAGTGTGTGGAGCTATGAAGAGGTGTTTCTGATAAAGTGACCAGTGTGTGGAGCTATGAGGAGGTGTTTCTGATAAAGTGGCCAGTGTGTGGAGGTATGAGGAGGTGTTTCTGATAAAGTGGCCAGTGTGTGGAGATATGAGGAGGTGTTTCTAATAAAGTGGCCAGTGTGTGGAGATATGAAGAGGTGTTTCTGATAAAGTGGCCAGTGTGTGGAGGTATGAAGAGGTGTTTCTGATAAAGAGGCCAGTGTGTGGAGGTATGAGGAGGTGTTTCTAATAAAGTGGCCCGTGTGTGGAGATATGAGGAAGTGTTTCTGATAAAGTGGCCTGTGTGTGGAGCTATGAGGAGGTGTTTCTGATAAAGAGGCCAGTGTGTGGAGCTATGAGGAGGTGTTTCTGATAAAGTGGCCAGTGTGTGGAGGTATGAAGAGGTGTTTCTGATAAAGAGGCCAGTGTGTGGAGGTATGAGGAGGTGTTTCTAATAAAGTGGCCCGTGTGTGGAGATATGAGGAAGTGTTTCTGATAAAGTGGCCTGTGTGTGGAGCTATGAGGAGGTGTTTCTGATAAAGAGGCCAGTGTGTGGAGCTATGAGGAGGTGTTTCTGATAAAGTGGCCAGTATGTGGAGCTATGAGGAGGTGTTTCTGATAAAGTGGCCAGTGTGTGGAGCTATGAGGAGGTGTTTCTGATAAAGTGATCAGTGTGTGGAGCTATGAGGAGGTGTTTCTGATAAAGTGGCCAGTGTGTGGAGCTATGAGGTGTTTCTGATAAAGTGGCCAGTGTGTGGAGCTATGAGGTGTTTCTGATAAAGTGGCCAGTGTGTGGAGGTATGAGGAGGTGTTTCTGATAAAGTGGCCAGTGTGTGGAGCTATGAGGTGTTTCTGATAAAGTGGCCAGTGTGTGGAGTTATGAGAAGGCGTTTCTGATAAAGTGGCCAGTGTGTGGACTTATGAGGAGGCGTTTCTGATAAAGTGGCCAGTGTGTGGAGTTATGAGGAGGTGTTTCTGATAAAGTGGCCAGTGTGTGGAGTTATGAGAAGGCGTTTCTGATAAAATGGCCAGTGTGTGGAGTTATGAGAAGGCGTTTCTGATAAAGTGGCCAGTGTGTGGAGTTATGAGGAGGTGTTTCTGATAAAGTGGCCAGTGAGGATGTGTTAAATTATTTCTGTAAACTTCAGAAGTGCTGTCTGTGAGTGTGTGCCGCTGATGCCTATCTGTCTCTGGTCAGACGTCATTAGGCAGTGTACGGTGCAGTGTGTGTTGTAAAGACCTTCACACACTTGTGTAGAGCACATTAACACACTCCTGTGAGTGGACATCACACAGTGAGGGCTGCAGCGTGATGAGCCGTAAACACTCACTAAAATATGACACATACTTCTGTTCATTCTGCTCTACACTCACCTAGACACCCATCAGCCACAACATTAAAACCACTTCCCTGATTCTACATTTATTCTCTCAGCTCCAGTGTATAGTTCTACAATTACAGACTGTAGTCCATCAATTGCTCTGCATACTGTTAGCCCCCTTTAGCCCTGTTCTTCAGTGGCCAGGACCCCAACTGGACCTCCACAGAACAGGTATGGTGTGGGTGGTGGGTCATTCTCAGTGCTGTAGTCCCTGGGTGTCAGTCAGTGTTACAGTTAGTGTGTCATTCGAGAGGATCAGGCAGGTTTTGCTTCAGTGTGTTGACCACGGGGGTGGGGGGGGGGTGTTCCTCTTTTGAGTCTTGTGGTGCTTTTCCACTGCATGGTACCCGCTCTACTCTACTAGACTCTACGGGACTCCACTCACTGTTTGGTCTCTGGTCCCTAGTTCGTTTTCCAATGCAACGGTTCCCCACAAAATGTGGCTGGTGACATTACAAACAACCACCTACAAAG